>NW_020954546.1:26575349-26712455 GCF_900497805.2 Vombatus ursinus
GAGCCCCGTTCCATCTGAGAAGATTTAGAGAGGGGTAGGGAAGGGAAGAGATACCTAGAAATGGCGCATTCCCATCTCCTATTGTCTCCAGCCCCTTCAGATAGAAGGCTGAGTGCTTCTAGCAGATTCCTCAATGTCTCCTCCCCATAGTAAAAAGGAACCTCAGGGTCTGTTCTAATAGACGGTTGGCAGAGCAGTCTCATTTGCTATAAGCAAGGGAGGCAGGAGCTAGTGCCCAGTCAAAGATGCCACTGGCAGCTCTCTACCCCTATAGGATGCTTTTCCTTCAAGGAAAAAGGGAGGGGTGGGGCTGAGGACATTGATTTTTCTCAATTTATCCCTTTTCTTTTCATAGCATCGTAGATAACAGAGGTAAAATAGATTTTGAGGATCATTTAATCCAAACTCTTTATTTTACAGATGAGAAAACTGAGGCCCAAAGAAGTGTGTTAGTTGGAATAGCGTTTTTCTTAAAGAGCCCAGGGCTGGTAGAATACGCCTCTCCCTATCCCCCTACCCCCGCCCCAGAAGTCCTGAGGTATCCAGAGAGCAGTTTTGCAAGATGGTGTGCTTTCCCACGGCTACCCATCCCCCTCCCTGTAGGGCCAGTCAGAGTGCTGGGAAGGGTGCCTACTGGGGACAGAGGGAGATGGTTGTGGGATGGGGCCCCCTAGGCTGTGTACTGCCAAAGTATACTCCATTGCTGTGGTACCTAGGACCCAGGCCAAGGAGAGCCACTGACTCCTACACATTTGCCAACCCCTCTAGTGAGAGAAGCCATTTAATTTCATCTAGTCAAGAGGAGAGAAGACCACCACCATGCCCCAGGTATACCCAGCCCTGTCGGCTGAGCAAAAGAAGGAACTGTCGGACATTGCACTTCGGATTGTTGCTCCGGGCAAGGGCATCTTGGCAGCTGATGAGTCAGTAGGTAGGTGGGAGGGAGCGTTCATGGTGGGAGGGGCAGGGCACAGTGGTCATTCAAGGATCCCAGAATGGAGGGGCGATAGGGTCAATGTTCGATGCCTCCTTGCTCACCCACAGGCAGCATGGCCAAGCGGCTCAGCCAGATTGGGGTGGAGAATACGGAGGAGAACCGCAGGCAGTACCGTCAGGTCTTGTTCAGCGCCGATGGAAGGATCAAGAAATGCATTGGGGGTGTCATCTTCTTCCATGAGACCCTCTACCAGAAGGGCGATGATGGGGTGCCCTTTGTCCGCACCATCCAGGACAAGGGCATTGTTGTGGGCATCAAGGTATGAGTGTTGGGCCCTGAGAAGGGGCAGGACCATTCGGGTTGGGGAGCACTGGGGAGATAGATTCTCTCAGGGTGACAGGTGGACTCTGTGCTCCTGTCTTTGGCCTCACCTCCGTGTTTTCATACAGGTCGATAAAGGTGTGGTGGCTTTGGCTGGAACTGATGGAGAAACCACCACACAAGGTAGGAGGAACTGTTAACTCTGTGGGTGCCTGAGGAGTAGGGAGGGTCAGGGCTGCAGGGGTGGGTGGCAGGTGGGGCCATGGAAAAGGGTTAGTGTAGTATTGGGCAAGGGTGTTGGGGTACTAGCAAGTACTAATGCTGTGGCCCCAGGACTGGATGGGCTCTCTGAACGCTGCGCTCAATACAAGAAGGATGGGGCCGACTTTGCCAAATGGCGCTGCGTGCTGAAGATCAGTGATCATACGCCCTCTCCCCTGGCAATCCTGGAGAATGCCAATGTGCTTGCCCGCTACGCCAGCATCTGCCAGCAGGTTGTGTATGCGTGTGTGTAGGGGTCATTCCAGGGCCCTGGGCCCCTGGGGTGGGAGGAAGAGCCTTCTATCTGAGGGGAGCTATGATCATGGGTGGGTTGGCTGGTGGAGGGGGGCTGTTTTAGGGACACTTCTTGCTCCAGCCTGAGCTGTTCTCCTCTCCTGACCTTCAGAATGGCATTGTACCTATTGTGGAGCCCGAGATCCTGCCGGACGGAGACCATGATCTCAAACGCTGCCAGTATGTCACGGAGAAGGTAAGCCCAGCATGCGTGCCGGCACCGCACCAGGGCACTTGGAGACCAGAGGCAAGACGAGCATTCCCATCTCCATCTGTGCCCACCTGAGCTCTCGGCAGGCTGTGGCTGTTTGCCTGAATCCACCCATGAGCTCTCACTAGCTTGGGCCAGGGTGGGACGCTGCCCAAGATCGAATATGAGCCAGGCCCTGAGCAAACATTTATTGAGCACCCACTGTGTGAAGAACCCTGTAACGAAATTTAAATGAACCACTGTCTGCCCTCAGAACCTTACGGTCTTGTAAGGGAGAGGAGATAAGGCACAGATACAACTGTTGCTTCTAGTATTACATGAGAATGGCAGCAGAAAGGGTTATGTGAGGCCTGAGAGGGAAGTCATTACTTCCTGAGGGGTTCAGGGGGACACTTTGTGGAGGAGAGGATATTTGAAGGATGAGAAAGACATAGGAAATATCACGAGCGAGGTCCTAGAGGCATCCAGAGTATAATGTATGCTTAGGAGACTCCTGGCCCTTGGGACAGAATGAGTCCATTTCTTCTCCCTGGAAGAAAGACATGAGTCTGTGGGTCTGGAGAAGATCTGGAAGCAGGAGGTGAGGGGACAGAAACCCTGGGACCTCCCTCCCTCTCCTGTCTCTCCCAGGTTCTGGCTGCCGTCTACAAGGCCCTGAGTGACCACCATGTGTACCTTGAGGGGACACTGCTCAAGCCCAACATGGTGACTCCTGGTCATGCCTGCCCCTTCAAGTATACCCCTGAGGAGATTGCCATGGCAACTGTCTCTGCCCTACGTCGAACTGTGCCTCCTGCTGTCCCAGGTATCATTGGCCTTAACCCTACTGCCCTGAGCCAGGCCTATCCTAGGATGCGTGGGGCAGAATACCCTGAGGTTCATGTTTTGTCCCTTGTGCTAGATTATGCCTGGGCCCCATACCTTGTTGCACTCTGAAGGAGTCTCTGATCTCTGGGGCGGGGAATGAGAAGTAATGTGGCAGAGTTAATAATAGAGAACCAGCCTTGGGGTCTAGAAGGCCTTGGTTCAAGTCTTCCCTCTGAGACACATTGGCTTTGTTGTTTTTGGCTAGCTTTGGGCAAGTCACTTAATCTCCCATTGTCCCTAGACAAGCTGTCTTCAGCCTACACATCATAGGGCACTTACCAGTCTGAAGCCATAAAGAAAACTTCCTCTCTTATTTAGGAGAGAAGAGAGAGGGACCATCCATTGTTTTCTTCCTCCATCCCCTGGACCCCACCCCTTTTAGGTGTGACATTCCTGTCTGGAGGTCAGAGTGAGGATGAGGCTTCTATCAACCTCAATGCCATTAACCGCTGTCCTCTCCCTCGGCCTTGGGCGTTGACCTTCTCCTACGGGCGTGCCCTGCAAGCCTCTGCTCTTAGCGCCTGGCGTGGGCAGAGGGACAATGAGAGTGCTGCCACTGAGGAGTTCATCAAACGGGCAGAGGTGAGGCTACCGGAAAGGAGTGGGCATTTGGGTGGCAACGCCCACTTTGGTGGCAGAGCGGTGCGGGTCTTCATCCCGAAGGCACCTTGTTCTGGAACACTGGGCACTGGGGAGTGCCGGTTTACCGATGGGGTCTGGTTTTGCTGATTTCTTTCCCTCTCCTCGGTATTGCAGGTCAACGGTCTTGCTGCCCAGGGCAAGTATGAAGGAGGTGGAGAAGACGCAGGTGCGGCCGGGCAGTCTCTCTACATTGCTAATCATGCCTACTGAGGCTGTGAACCCTGGTCACTCCCATCCCCAGCCCATGCCACCCATACTAAGCTTTCCCTGTAGCCACTGCCATGAACCAAATAGGTATGCAGAGCAGAGAGAATAACACCCTTTCTACCCTCTGCTCAAGTACCCCAGCACCACTCCCCTGTAATGTTATACCTTGGGGAGGGAGGATACGGAGACCCCCTGTGGGCCAGACAGGAGGATTTGGGTGAGGAGCTGCTAGAGATCGAAGCAGGATATCTGGGTTCCCACTCCCCCACACTGTCTTTGTGTGATATTCCCCTGCCTGCTACACCCATGATTCTTTAGCTTCATCCTAGACTGTCATCCCCTCCTAGGGTTATGGGGTTGGGCCCCAATTCACGCCAAATTCATGCCACACCTTCCATGTGGCTGTATCGTGTGTAGTGCCTCAAATAAATGTTAGTGAAGTCGGGAGACGTCTCTGTCTGTCGGTCTCTATCCTGCCCTTACCCACCTTCTCTTTCTTTTTCCCTCTCTGTCTTCTTCCAGTAATCCTAGGGTGGCAGCATAGGCTAGTGGGGAAAGTCTGAATTTGGGTCAGAGCACTGGGTTCAGATCCTGACTCTGTTGCTTCTTGGGAAAATCACTTAACCTCTCTGGGGAGGGCGAGAGCGACTGCCTTTTTACTCTGCCATCTTGGCTCATGGAACACTGAACCTCTCTGGATCTCAGTTTCCTGATCCCTTACAATGATGGTGTTGGACTAAACTATGTTTAAAGTCCTTCCTGGCTTTAAATCTATGAGCTTGGGCTCCCTTCCTTTGTAATATTTCAGCCCATGGGATCCTCCCATCATTTTCCTGAATCTGTTAAAATTTGCTCTCCAAACATCTAAGGTGTATGTTAGACTATGGTGAAAGTAACATCAACTCCATTTAGGCTAGGGTAGTTTTCCCCTGAAAAGACAATAAAACTGTTCTTGAGACTGAATTGGTCTATGGGATTAACTGAACATTGCTGTAGCTTCTGGCTGGGTGTGCCACCATGACAGATGATGAAGCGAGGGTTCATGTGCCCATCTGAGTGCTCCATCCTTGCTGAATGTCTTTTCCATGTTCTTGCTAAGTTAGAACTTCTGCACGTGTCTCATTCAATGACAGTCTTAAGCCAGAACCAGCAGAATGGTCTGAATTGGGCCTGACCCAGAAGGTAGACTCTGTAGGGCTTCCTTTTCCTCTGTGTCAAATCCAAAGATGGAGCAGTCACTTTCACTCAAGGTGCCTATCGTTTCAGCCATGGTTATCAGTTCCTCCTTGATCAAGAGACGTGAGGAACCCAGGTTGCTTCTTAGACCATGGAGATCATAGGCTTAGAGCTGGAAGGAATATTAAATGTCATCTAGTTCAACCCTCTCATTTTATGAATGAAGATGCTAAGGCCCAACAGGTCCAAATGACTTGTCCAAGGAAGGAAACTAGCTTGTATAAAGCGCCTACTATGTGCCAGGCACCGTGCTAAGCACTTCATAAATATCTCACTCCTCATAACAACCTTGGGAGGTAGGTGCCATTATTATCCCCATCTTACATTGAGGAAAGTGAGGCAAACGGGTTAAGGGTCACACAGCTAGTAAGTATCTGAGGCAGGACGTAAATCATCTTCCTGACTCTATACCCAGTGCCCTGTCCACTGTGCCACCTAGCTGCCCCGAAACAAAGATTGTAACACAGAAAAAGAAAAAAAAAGAGGGGAGGTAGTACAGGGTAAAAACGGCTGGGCCTAGTGTGAATATCAGATGAGATCCTTGTAAAGCACTCAGCGTGGTGCCTGACATATAATAAGTCCTATATAAATGTTGGCTCTTATTATTGGGGGGAGGGGGAGAAAGCAATTCAGCAAATCTAAACAGCACATTGACCATGTCTGACAATATGTGTAAAACTTTACGTCCCTTTTCCCACTCTTCCCTTACCATCGTTCTTGCAATGTGTTTTCTATTATTCTTCTAGGGCCAAGCTTGGTCATTATAATTCAGTTTGAGGTTTTTTTTTTTCTTCTCATTTACATTATCTTCCTGTAACTTGTTTTCTTGGTCCTGCTTACTTAACTATTTATCATTTTTGAGTGTTTTCCTACCTTCTGGGAATTCTTCCTATTCTTTTTATAGCAAAATAATATTCCATTATTCTATTTCATCACATTTACGATGGCAGTGTATTTAACCATTCCCCACTTGATGGTTGTCTGTTTTGTTTCCAATTTTTTGCTACCACAAAATGATTGGATGAATACTTTGGTATGTTGAGACCTTTCTTTTCCCTCCTTGGGGTATGGGGTATATTCTTAGTAATGGACTCTCTGCATCAAAGGGTATAGAAGTTTTAGTCACTTTTTAAGCATAATTCCAAAATGCTTTTCAGAATGGTTAAAACAATTCAAGAGGACGGCTAGGTGGTGCAGTGGATAGAGCCCTGGGCTTGGAATCAGGAAGACTTATCTTCATGAGTTCAAAACTGGCCCCAGATACTTACTAGCTGTGTGACCCTGGTCAAGTCACTTAATCCTGTTTGCCTCGGTTTCCTCATCTGTAAAATGAGCTGGAGAAGGAAATGGCAAACCACTCCAGTACCTTTGCCAAGAAAACCCCAAATAGGTCATGAACCTTTTGACACAACATATTCCTGAACAACAATTAGACCATGTGTCTACTACTTTACTATGTGTCAGGCACAGTGCTAAGTTCGAGAGATGCAAAGAAAGGCAAAAGACAGTTTCTGCTCCCAAAGAGCTCAATTCTAATGGTGGAGACAACATGTAAACAACTATGTACATATGATGAATTCCAGGTGCACCTTAAGAATGCTGGGGTGCCACCTGAAATGATGAGGAATAGATATGCGAATCCTATTGTCCTGAAAGAATTCACTCAGACAGTCTCCAAGTTAGAGAAAGGCATTTAGATTAATACAAGCACCCCCACCAAAGTATTAGTGTGCCTGCCTTCCTGTGGCCCCTTCAGGAGTGACTATTTCCATCTTTGGTTATTTTTGCTTATTTTTAGGGATTGAGGAAAAACCCAAGAGCTGTTTCAATTTGCCTTTCTCTTATTGTGAGTTATCTGGAACAATCTTGAATTTGTTAGTAGTATATAATTCTTTTAAGAATTGTTTTCATGGGGCAGCTAGGTGGCTCCAGCTTTGGAGTCTGGAGGACCTGTGTTCAAATCCGGCCTCAGACACATGACACTTAACTAGCTGTGTGACCCTGGGCAAGTCACTTAACCCCAATGGCCTCACAAGAAAAGAAAAAAAAGAATTGTTTTCTTATCATTTGTTACAGGAAATATTTAATGCAAAGATTCCACTCTACCCCATTGAGTTTTTCTTTTTATGAGAGCTGAATTGGTTTTGTTTGTGCCAAGTTTTTCAAATTCATGTGTTAAAGCCATTTATTTTATCTTTTATGAACTCCTCTATCCCTTGTTGAATTAAGTGTTCTGCTAGCAATAGCTATGAAAGGTTCTGCCTCTCAGTCATTCTTTTATAATTTTTTTTTTTATGGTGTGCCTTTTTACTGGCTGTCCCCTCTACTGGAATGCTCTTCTCCACCTCTGGGCTTCTCTCAAGATTCAGGTCAAATCCCACCTTCGGCTAGAGACCTTTCTTGGTCCCTCCCAGTGCTAGTTCCTTCCCTCTGGTATTAACTTCCTTTTTTTTTTTTTTTTTTTTTTTTTAACCGCTGTATATATTTTATATGTGAGGAGGTAGGAAAGAGTGCTTGAGGCAGATGGAGCTAGCAGGACACAGGATGTGAGAGGAGATAAGATGCAGGATGTGACTAGCCAGAAAAGTGATCAAAGAAGACTATGCATTGAAGCCTCCGCCAACCCACAAAGCACCCCCAACTCCAGAACAACTCTTCCACTCCCCTCTCCTATTCTCTTTGCTTATCTGTATGATAAAGGCACCTGATATCCCAGGCATTTTGGAGAGGTGCTTGCTCCTCCCATTCTCTTGTCCCCTTTCCCCCTATTCCATAAAATTGTATTTAAACCAGGAACCTAACCCTAGGGGCTGCTCTGCTCCCCCAGGGGAGCGGGGCTTGCTGCCTATGCTCTGTCTTGCCCACTTGGGTGCATCACCCCAGTAAATGCCTTTCTCTAACTTGGAGACTGTCTGAGTGAATTCTTTCAGGACAATAGGATTCGCATATCTATTCCTCATCACTTCAGGTGGCACCCCAGCATTCTTAAGGTGCACCTGGAATTCATCATATGTACATAGTTGTTTACATGTTGTCTCCACCATTAGAATTGAGCTCTTTGGGAGCAGAAACTGTCTTTTGCCTTTCTTTTCATCTCTCGAACTTAGCACTGTGCCTGACACATAGTAACAGCTTAATAAGTGCTTGTTAACTGTGTTCAGACCACACATCCGTTTACTGTGTTATATGGCGTAAGACGTTGGTCTAAAGCCATTTTTTTTTGTCAAGCTATTTCCCAAATAATTTATGTTCTCAGGTTTACTAAGCACGGGATCACTCACTGTTATTGTTCAGTTGTGTCTGATTCTTGCTCTTCCCCTGATCTTCATTTATTCTTTTTTTAATCAATACCAAATAGTTTTTTTATGTGTATGTGTAAATAGTATTTTATTTTTTCCAATTACACGTAAAGATAGTTTTCAACATTGATTTTTTATAAGATTTTGAGCTCTAAATTTTTCTCTGTCCCCAAGAGGGCAAGTAATCTGATATAAAATACCAAATAGTTTTAAGGATTATTGCTTTATAATGGAATGTGATGACCGGAAGTACTATTCTCCCTTCATTCCTCCCTCTCCACCCCCCCCTTAAGGGTTATAACAAGGTAGGCACATTGGGGCATTATTGGCGGAGCTATGAATTGGCCTTAGCCATGCTGAAAAGTAATTTGGAACTCTTATCTCAAAAGCCACTCTGAAACATCTATATCCTTTGACCCAGCTGCATTTGATCCAACATACCCTTTGACCAATGATATTATTGGGCTATGGGCCCAAGCTAAGACCTTTGCCCTTTACCCCCGAAAGAATTTGGGTCTCATTTGTCTAAGGGATTCTCCTTAAATTCTCCCACTAGTTCAAGGAGGTCTCTGGCGTTCCTTTGAGGCTATAATCCCATCCACTGGCCTTTTGTTATCTGCTATGCCCAACTTCCAGTTACCCTTAACCTAGCCTAGTCCTCCATAGTCCTATCTCCCTATGTCCCCGGGCTACTTCCCACCCTTGACCCTATCTAGACCCCATTCTCAACCTCCCTGTCACTGCCATCAAGATCCTTCCTAGATCCCTTCCATCTTGTCTCCATTAAGGTCCTCAGATTCTTACAATCTAGCCACTACTCAGATTCCTTAAGAACCTAGCCAATAGCTTACAAATGTTCCGATTCCTTAAGAGTCTGGCCAGTATGAGAGATCCTTAATAAACCTTGTCTTTGGCTGAAATAAGGCTTGGGTCGAATTCTTTCGGGCAGGACCTGCATGTCGTGATCTGGGGGTCCCAGCACCTCTAGACATCATCAATACCACTGCTAGGCCAATATCCGAAAGAGATCAAAGGAGGAAGAAAAAGACCCATCTGTTGAAAAATATTTGTAGAAGCCCTTTTTTGCAAAGAATTGAGAACAGAAGGAGTATCTATCAAGTGGGGAATGGATAAATATATTACAAAACAACAATGTAGTGGGATATTATTTCTCAGTAAGAAGTGATGAGATGGTTTCAGAGAAACCTGGGAAGTCTTCTTTGAACTGACTTTCTACCTGGCTGCAACTACTATAGGAATTTGTGGGGGTAGTGGATAAAGTGCTGGGTCTGGAGTCAGGAAAACCTGAGTTCAACTTAGTCCTCAGACACTTAGTAGCTGTGTGACCTTGGGCGAGTCACAGTTTTCTCATCTGTCAAATGAGCTGGAGAAGGAATTGGCAAACCACTCCTGGATCTTTGCCAAGAAAACCCCAAATTGGGTCATGAAGAGTCAGACATGGCTGAATAACAACAATGTATTTGTTGCAAGGATTTTGTTTTTCTTTCTTTTTCAGTTGGGGGAGGGAGAGAAATGAGGTTCTCATAATAAAAAAATTGATTTTAAAAGTAAATAAACAGAAAAAGCATTTTAAAAATAAAAGGCAAGCTATATGTATTAGATTCACAGTTTTACATCTTTTTCTGTTCTATTTTGAATGTGGAAATTTTTGTTATTAAATTGAGAATTTAAAAAAAATAAACAAATATATAATCCTTTAAGGTTCTAGACCTTTTGCTTCTCCAAATGAATTTTTTTTTGCTTTTTTAATTAATTTATCAACAATCATTTCCATAAGCTTTTGAGTTTTAAATTTTCTCCTCCTCCCTCCCCAAGACAGCACACAATCTGATATAGGAGATAGATATATATATATATATATATATATATATATATATATACACGTTTTTATTAAACATTTTCACATTAGTGATGTTGTAAGGAAGAATTAGAACCAATACGAGGAACCACAATAAAGAGAAAACAAAACAAAACAGAAGAAAAAAAAAAGCAAATAGTATGCTTTGATCTGTATTCAAACTCCATAGTTCTTTCTTTGGATGTGGATAGCATTTTCCATCATGAGACCTACAGTCATATGAAAAAAATGCTCTAAATCACTATTGATTAGAGAAATGCAAATCAAAACAACCCTGAGGTACCGCATCACACCTATCAGACTGGCCAACATGACAAAACAAGAAAATGACAAATGTTGGAGAAGATGTGGGAAAACTGGAACACTAATGCATTGTTGGTGGAGTTGTGAGTCGATCCAACCATTCTGGAGAGCAATTTGGAACTATGCCCAAAGGGCTATAAAACTGTGCATATCCTTTGACCTAGCAATAGCACTTCTAGGGCTATATCCCAAAGAGATCATAAAAATGGGAAAGGACCCACATGTACAAAAATGCTTATAGCAGCTCTTTTTGTGGTGGCAAAGAATTGGAAATTGAGGGAATGCCCATCAATTGCGGAATGACTGAATAAGTTGTGGTATATGAATGTAATGGAATACTATTGTGCTAGAAGAAATGATGAACAGGTGGACTTCAGAAAAGCCTGGAAAGATTTTTATGGACTGATGTTGAGTGAAGTGAGAATGTCACAGCAACAGCCATGTTGAGCGATGACTAACGTTGATAGACTTAACCCTTCTCAGCAATGCAAGGATCTAAGACATCTCCAAAGATCTCATGATGGAAAATGCTATCCACATCCAAAGAAAGAACTATGGAGGTTTTTGTTGTTGTTTTGGTGAGGCAACTGAGGTGAAGTGACTCGCCCAGGGTCACACAGCTAGTGAGTGTCATGTGTCTGAGCACAGATTTGAACTCAGGTCCCCCTGACTCCAAGGCCAGAGCTCTATCCAGTGTGCCACCTAGCTGCCCCTAAATGAATTATTAATACTTTGACTAGCTCTATAAAGTAGACACTACATGGAGGAGCAGTGGATAGATCGGGAAGACCTAATGTCAAATCCAGCCTCAGAGACTACTAGCTTTGTGACCTTGGGCAAGTCACTTTACCTCTATCTGCTTTACTTTCTTCAACTGTAAAATGGGAAGAATCATAGCAATCCTCCCCCCCGCCCCGTTGTTATGAGGATCCAATGATTTAATATTTGCAAAGCACTTAGCACAGTGCCTGGTGCATAGTAGATGCTTAATAAATGTTTCTGTTCCCCCTACCCCTTGATTATTTGATTGATATTAGCACTAGATCTATAAGTTAATGTGGGTAGCATCAGCATTTTAATTCTATTAGCATGGCCCAACTATGAGCAATAAATATACTTCAAACTAAATAATTCTTCATTTCTTTAAAGAATGTTTAGTAATTGTAATTCTATAGAGTTTTGAGAGTGTCTTGGTAGACTTGGTAGACAGACTCCCAGATATTTTTATGCATTTTGCAGTTATTTTGCATGTGATTTTCATTTCTATGTCTTCCTGGATTTCCTTGTTGTTTAAAAGATATTATTAAAGGGATCATTGGTAAACATTGACCTTCACAACATATCTTGAATCCATCCCCTTCTTTGTACTCACAGCACAACCACCCTACTTTAGGCCACCTTAGTCTATCACCTGGATTATTTCAATAGCTTCATAACCGATCTTCCTCCATTCAATCTCTCCTTTCTCCAATCTATTCATCCCATAGCTATGAAATCAACAATCCTAAAGCACAGGTCTGAATAGTTCTCTCCTCTGTTCAAGAAGCTCTCTATTGCTTCAATGATGATGCTAATAATTTATATTTTTATAGTGTTTTAGGCTTTGAAAACCACTTTCCACATATTATCTCATTTGATCTTCATAGCAACCTGGTGAGGTAGGTGTATTGTTATCCCCATTATACAGGTGAGGAAACTGAGGCTGGCAGTGTAAGTGATTTGACCAGGGTCTTACTCTTAGGCATAATTCACACCCAGGTCTTTCTGACTTCAAGTCCAGCACTTTATGCATTAAAACACACACTTCAATTTGGCATTTAAAGCCTTTTACAATCTGGCGGTGGTCTGTTTCTTCAGGTTGCCACACATTATTTCTCTTCACCCAATCTATACTGTAGCTAAGTTGGCTTTCTTGCTATCTCCCGCACATCACAGTTCACCTGGAACCTCCATGTTTTGGCAGAGGCTGCCCCCCATGCCTAGAATACCATCCCTCCTTTCCTCTGCCTTTGGGAGCCCCTTGTGCTCTTCAAGGTCAAACCACTTTTCAGAGCCCTCTCTTAGCTCCTCCAGTGATTTGTTAGCCATGCCCCCTCCTCCCATGTGTTTATTTTGTATCTTTCCTGTGTTTCACCTTTTTACATGTATCTCTCATATGTGTGTACATAGTGTTATAAGTACTTTAGTGCAGAGACTGTTTCCTTTCATTATTTGTACTCCCAGTGCCTAGTAGCTAACTCGAATTTAATAGGTGCTCAATAAATGCTTGATGATTAGGAATAATATAGGAATTATTTTCCAAGTATGGATTGGACTTGATGTTTACTGAATTCCCTTCCAAGTCTGAAATTCTGAGATCTAAGTAGATGTAAGAAAGGAGAGGAAAGAAGTCAGAAGCCATTGAGTTTAACTCCCTTATTTTACAGATGAGGAAACTGAGACATAGAGAGGCCAAGACATTTGCCTAGGTAGGGTCATACACCTAATAAAATGGCTGGGGCAGTATTTGAACACAGATCTTCTTGGCTCCACCTTCTAATATCCTCTCCCTGAGATGGTAAGCAATTTGATATAGGTTATATATGTGCAATCACTCAAAACACATTTCTATATTAGTCATGTTGTGAAAGAAAACAGACCAAAAGCACACACACACACATACACACACACACACACACACACACACAAAGTGAAAAATATTATGCTTCTGTGTGTATCCAGAGTCCATCAGTTCTTTCTCTGGAAGTAGATAACATTTTTCATGATGAATCTTTTAGAATTGTCTGGGATCATTATATTACCGAGAAAAGCTAAGTCATTCACAGTTGATCACTGTGTAATATTACTGTTACTATGTACAACGTTCTCCCGTTCTGTTCACTTCACTCAGCATCAGACCATACAAGTCTTCCCAGGTTTTTCTGAAGTCAGCCTGCTCATTGTTTCTCATAGTACAGTAGTATTCCATCACAATCATCTACCACAACTTGTTCAGCCATTCACCAGTTAATGGGCATCCCCTCAATTTCCAATTCTTTGCACCCACAAAAAGAGCTGTTAGAAATATTTTTGTATATATAGGTCCTCCCCTCCCCCTGTTTTTTAATCTCTGGGATACAGACTTAGTGATATTGCTAGGTCAAAGGATATGCACAGTTTTATAGGCCTTTGGACATAGTTCCAAATTTCTCTACAGAATAGTTGATCAGTTCACAACTCCATCAACAATGCATTAGTTTCCAATTTTCCCATATCCCCTCCAACATTTATAATTTTCCTTTTTTGTCATATGAGCCAATCTGATAGGTGTGAGGTGGTACCTCAGAGTTGAATAACTGACATTTAAGTAGCACTTTGAGATTGCAAAGTATTTTACAAATATCACATTTGACCAACACAACAATCCTGTTAGGTAGGTATTATTATCTCATTTTACAGATGAGGCAACTGAGGCAGAGAGAGGTTAAGTGACTTGCACAGGGTTACACAGTTAGTGCCTGAGGCAGGACTGAAACTCAGGTCTTTCTTAACTCTCTAAGGCAATTGTGGGGGCCATCTCCAGTCATCCTGATTTATATCTTGCCACTGGACCCAGATGGCTCTGGAGGAGAAAGTGAAGCTAGTGACTTTGCACAGCCCTGCCTCACTTAAATCCAATTCATTTGCAGGTCATAGCATCATCTTCCTGATGTCATGGTCCTCTTCGAGAACGAAGGACAAATGACAAGGCAATGGCTCAGTCCAATAGGACACAGTATGAAGTGGCTACAAAGAAAACTAATGCAAGAAATTTGGGGGCGTGAGGTGGGTTTGGTGCAGAGGGTTGGGACGTCTGATTTCATCTCTGTGTGGAATTTCGGGTGAGCGAACACTCTCCATCTATGCAGATCACTGCAACTTACTGGCTGAGGAAGTCGTCAGCTGCGGAAAAGTTAACTTTCACAGGTTCTTGAGTCACTTGTCAAAGGCTCTTTTTAACTTTGAGGTAGGTTTTGTTATCCACAATCTCAGGCCCCATTAACAATAAGGTGTATTGTCCAGGTGATAGACAATACACCTAGAAGTACAGCATTAGATAGACATTATCTATCCAAAATAGAGAGGTGATAATGTTGGTCATATATGGGTCATAATATCTCTGGAGTACATGTTAGGATGGTATTGATAAGTTGGCCAGATGTCAGTTAGGGCGGTGAAGTCCGTGCCATGTGAGGATTAGTTGGGATTAGTTGAAGGAACTGGGAGTTTTTTAGCCTGGAGAACAGAAGATTCAGGGAAGACAATAATATCCAGTCTTCAAGTACTTGAAAGGAGAAAGCGCTTCTTATCCCTTAAAAGGCACAATTGAGAAGCCGGCTATGTGTTGGAAAGGGTACTGGACTTGTAGTCCACTCAAATCCCATCACAGACACATTCTAAACTCATTTAGCTCCTCTGAGCCTCAGTTTTCTCATCTGTAAAATGGGAGAGGGTTGAACTGCCATATGACCTTAAGCAAGTCATTTAACTCCTCTAGGCCTCAGTTTTCTCATCAGTAACATGAGTGGGTTGGACAGGATGACCTCCAAGGTTCCTTGCAGCTCTAAAACTATGATCCTAAGAACTGGAAGCAAGAGATGGAAAATGCAAAGGAAGTAAACTGAGGCTTGATGTCAGGGAGAACTTCCTAGCCATGAAAGCTGTCTAATAGCGCCACAGCTGCCTGGGCAATCTAGTTCAGGGATGCCGCCTTAGACTGTAAGCTCCCTGAGGGCAGGGTCTGTTTCTGCCTTTCTCTGCATCCCCAGTGATTAATAATAAACGCTTGTTGATTTGATTTGGGTAGCATCAGACGACCTCTGAGGTCTGTACGTCGGAGCTTCTGCACGATCCTTTCGAGATGACGTCTGGAAGGTCTGTGCCACGCCCCTCCAGGGCGTCTCCCGACGGGTCTAGACCAGGAGCCGCTAGAGCAGGTGCATTCGGCTACACATCGCATTTCCTTGGCTCATGCGCCCCAAGCTCTTCAGTCTGTCGCCGCGGCCCGTAGTGACCGGCAGTCTGCTCTCAGGAGGCGGGCCCAGGCGAGTTGCTAGGGGATACCGCCCTGGGATTGGCCGCGACCAAACCTTGGCTCCGCCCCGTCCGGATGAGCGGCACGCTGAGCTCTGATTGGAGGACGCGGGCGTAGCCCCGCCCTGTACTCTGCGGCAAGGAAGGATGGCGGAAGGAAGGATGCTGGGGGAGCGAGCTCGAGTGGAACGTCCTCGGCTGGAGCGAGGAGACCGAGAACGGAACCAGGCGCTGCCAGCGCTGATCTTGGACCCAGGTGTGGGGGGACCGGCGGGGGTCCGAGCCGGGCGGGGCCTCCGCCGAGGGAGGGAAAAACTGAGGCCCCAAGAAGGGTGCGTTTGTGGGCTTGGGTGTGTGTATGGGCACGCGCGGTGTGTGTGTGCGTGTGGGTGCATATGTGCACGCGCCTGTGGTTGTGTGCTTATGTGCATCCCGCGTGGGTGTGGCGTGTTTGTGTGCTTATGTGCCTGGGTGTACGTGCACGCGCGTGTGTTGGTGTGCTTGATGTGCGTGCGCCCTTGGGTTTGTGTGCTTACGCGCGAGCAGGCGTGTATCTGCGTGGGTATTGTGTGTTGGTGTGCGGGGCCCAAGGATCCGCTTACAACCTGTGTACCTGCATTTGTGTGCGTGTCCGTAGGCTCCGCAGAGTGTGTGGCATAACATAAATGCACAGAATGTTACATAGCATCGCCAGAGAAACCATGTGTATTGAAATATGATTATCAATATTAAGAAGAAAAAAAATTAAAGAGGCACTGGAGGAGAGGCTCCCCTTAGAATGTGTGTGTACGTGCACGTGTGTGCATCACTTTAGGCTCCCCTAGTGTGAGACACATTCTCAGCATGAAGTTTTTAAATGCATAAAATAAGATTATCATGGAAACCAGATACATTGAAATAAAGCTGTCAAAGTAGTAAGAAAGAAAAAAAAATCAAGACCCCAGGTTAAGAGCTCCTGGACTGGAGGTTCCCTTCTGTGTGTGGGGGCAGGACTTGAGAACTCCCCACCCCCCTTAGTGTGTGAGCAGGAGGAGGGTTAGAGACCCCTCCCCTCCCCACTTGGAGCTGAAGGGGTGGCAGCGTGGGCAGTGCCCAGACTTCAGGCCACACTGGCTGGCCCATAGGGAGCATTGACTGTTGGGCTGTCCAGGTTAGTGGGCTTTCCTTCCCCACTTCTTCCATGGAGGGTTTTCTGGCTGACTCCTTCCTTATCTCACCGCTTCCCCCAGAGAAGATCCGAGGCAAGCATGCCGCCCTCTGCTTTGCCACCATGGCCGTCATGCTGGGGCTGCCCCTGTGGTGGAAGACGACCGAGACCTACCGGGCGGCCTTGCCTTATTCCCAGATCAGCGAGCTGGACTCTTTGCTGGTGAGGCCTTTGGGGGGGGAGGGACAAGGGGCAACAAAAACTCGGGGCTTTATGTTGTGGTGCTGGAGGATTCTGCTGGGGGCCCCTAATCTCCTCTTTCCTTTTAGCTCCGGCTCAGAGTTCCGGTGTCTGTGGTGTTTGTCCAGGGGTCTCTGCCCATAGTGGATCAGCAAAAACTGCCCTTCACAATTGTCAATGAGCGCGATATCCCATTGAAATGTGAGTCTCCTCCACCCCCATCTGCCTGTCTCTGCCTCCCTCTAGCTCCTAGGGATGGGCAGGGGGGTACCCTGACAGACTTTTGGGAGTTTGGGAAGGAATTGGGCAAGGCACAATGCCCTGCAGTCTGGGTGTCCTGTAAATCTCATTAAGGGTGATTTTGGTATTACCATGGTAAAGTTGATAGGTGCTTTTAAAAGCACCACAAATTAATTTATGGTCTCATTTATCCCCCCCCCCCATTTTTTGTGTATTTGTTTGGAGGTTAAATTTATAGTTTTAAAAATAGTTCACCAAAAGCCTAGAGATGGATTTTCTCAGCCTCCGTGGGGGAGCGGGAGTTTACCCCTTAGCAAGCATGATGATAGCTCACATTTCTACTGTACTTACACATTTACACAATGAGGAAGTATGCGATCTCATTTGATCCCCCCAGCAAGCCTGTGAGGTGGGTACTGCAAGTATTGTTATTCCTATTTTACATTTAAGGAAACTGAGGCTCAGTGATGAAGTGACTTGCCCAGGGTCACACAGTTGTAAGTACCGGGAGGTGGGACTGTAGCTCCTATCTTCCTGACTCTGCGTCTTCTGACTCTGTCCTCTCTGCCCTGTTCTTTCTGCCTTGTTAAGTATGGTAGTTGTCAGTATTGCCAGTGCCCCTCCCTAAGATGACCGCCTTCCACATCAATCTCTTTGCTTCTGTTCCTGAAACGTAGCTCTGACCGGGTAACTCGTCAGCTCAAAAATCTTCAGTGGCTCCCTAGTGCCTCTAGATAAAGTAGGATGAGATCCTCACGCTGGCCTTTAAAGTCCTCACAGCCTGGCTCCCCCTGTCTTATTTCACGGCGTTCCTCTTTATCCATTCTCACATTTTCCTCAGACTGGCCCATCAGCTGCGCTCTAGATGATGGTCATTTGCCCATTCCCCAGGCTTTCTTTGTCCTGCCTCCTCAGCTCTACCTTTACACGGGCTCTTTTCCTCAAGCCTCTGCTCCAGCCTCTGCCTCCCACAGATTAACAAGCCTTTATTCTGCGCCCTGCATGGCACGAAGCCCATTCCGAATTCTCCCTGGCCCCCAGCTGCTAGCACCTCCTCCCTAAATGCTCTCTTGTATGAAATCTTTCTATGTGTACATGTTGTCTCCACCTGGAGGACAGTTAGTAGCCCCAGCCCCAGCCTAGTGTTTGGCATACAGCAGGTGCTTACTCAATGCTTGTGGCATCTTCAAGGCCAGGCACTGTTTGTGTGGCTAGAAGCCCTCTGATCAGTGGTGGTTAAATTGAATTGGAGACATAGCTGAAGCCTCCTGGGAGGCCTCAGGAACAGAGCCTGCTGCCAAAGCCAGCCCCCAGCCCCAAAAGCAGAGTTTCCAGGAGCAGCCAGGGCCCGCTGCTGGTTCGCATGCTCGCAGTCCAGAGATGCCTCAGGTGGGAGTGGGAACAGGAGAGCTGGGTTCGAGGATCTCGGCCGAATATTTTGAAAATAGGAATAGTCTGGAAATTCAAGGGGGTGCTTCAGTCTTTCCACCACACATCATGGTAATGGAGATAGCTGATGTTGGTCTGCCGTGTTAAGGTTTGTAAAGCACTCCACACCACTTGTCTCTCTGGATTTTCACAGACGTGAAGGAGGGTTGGCACCATGTTGGCACTGACATCATCATCCTTATGGTCCCCGATATAAAGAATAGCATATGGATGTTTCCAAGTAGCATGCTTACTGTATGGCTATTGGGCAGGTGGAAGCCTGACAGAAAGGCACTTTTTAAGTATTTTTAAGGCTCTGTCCAGAAACTGCCCATTATCCACAGCAGCCCAGGCTCCTTGACCTTTGAACTGGGTTGGGAGATCAGGGCTGAACAGGAGTGATGGTGGTAGAGAGAACCCCAGCTGAATTACAGATGCTGTTTGGATTCTCTGGTTTGTTGAATTATCCACATCCCCTTCTGGTGCCAAACTAGCCAGGAAAATCCCCCAGGAAGGAGGGAATGTCCTTGCCAAGAGCGAGGCACGCTACTTCTCGAGGCTCGGGGTTGGTGGTGGTCTGTGTAAAAGGAGCAGTGGCCGGGCCCCGGGATCAGCAGAGCACGACTTGAAGCCAGAAGGGACTCGAGAGGTAGATCATCTAGGCCAATGTAGAAATGGGAAACTGAGGCCCAGAGAGATGAGGTGACTGGCCTGAGGTCACTCAGCATGTCAGTGGCAGAATCAGGTCCTCTGATTCTAAATCCAGTTTTCAGATAAGTATGTTCTGCTGTGTAATACGCTCAGGCATTACACTTGAGAGTCGTTTTTTCTCAACAGCTCGATCACAAGTTCCACAAAGACTTTTTGTATTTCATCTGAACTTGGTCAGTCTCCCCATCTCCTCCCTTACTCCCTCCTGTTTTTCTGTACACTGTAGGTATTTAATAAATGCCGAGTTTAGTTGAATTGAATTTCACAGCGGATGCCCCTTTCTTACTCTGTTAGGCTTAGACTGTTGTGGGAATGAATTTGTCCTTGAACATTCACCAAGAGACCGTAGAGGGAGGGACGCCTGAGAGCAGGATAATGGGTAGGGGAAATGGGCCTGGGGTTCACCTGCAGGCCTAGAGTGGACAAGGCAGTGCTGTGGGATGGGGCCATGCCCAGTGCATGCCAAAGCTGGACGTGTCATGGGGAGCTACCTCTGGCCTCTCCCGAGGGAAGGCTAAGGGAATTAGGCCTTCCACCTCACTCAGCCCTTCCTTGGCAGGCAGCCCTCTGCCTTTTCAGGAACGTTCTGTCCCTCAGGAATAAGGAGAAGACAACACTGAACTGGTTTGGACCCTTGTGGGGGAGGGCTTGATTTAACGCTGTTGGAGCATCTCATTCCACCTTCCCCCAGCCCCTCTGAGGCACTGCCTCCTCCCTGGGTGGGCCTGAGTGCCAGGCAGAGTGACCATAGGAAGCAGTGGGGGATACGGGATCTGGGCCAAGAAGAGCTGAGCCCATCTCTGTGCTGGGGGAGGAGGAAGAGAAGGAAGGCCAAGGTGGGGAAGGACCATATGACGCTTTCAGTCTAGTAATACAGATCAGAGCTCATTGGTCTGATAGGCCACAGTCGGACATACTAAAACTTGACTCTAGCATACTGATGCCATGTACAGATCAGAGAGGACGCATGAGTATGTCAGGACACGTGTGATAAGTACTCAGAATAGGGAAGGTACAGAGAGGGGAGAGCTGGGAAGGGGGTAGGGGATGTAGTTGGGGCCTCCCTGATTTATGAAGGGTAGGGGGGTAGGGCATTCTAAGTCAGAAGGACATGTGGACAGCGATGGGGAGCTGGGGAAATGCAGGCAGGTTTGGAGACAAGTGAGTAAGGAGCAAATGGCCAAGGTGAGGGCCGAAGCTTCTGGGCATTTTTTGCCCCTCGGGTATGTCTGGGATGAGCTTACAGAGTTTAGGTGCCTGTTCTGAGGGCCAGCCCCGGAGCCTACACTTCCTTTTCCCTCAGGCAAAATGAGGCTCAAAAGCCGCTTCCAGCAGGCCTATCGGATGGCGGGGTCCTCTGAGGAGAATGCCTTGAAAAAGGACACTGTTCAAGGTAGGAGGAGGGGAGCCCCACAGGGACCTGTGCCTTTCTTCACTTTCCTTTTCTGCGCCCTCCAGGGAGAAGGGCAGGGAGGGGCCACAGAGGATTCCCCTCAAGGGCAGCAGCTTTTCCAGGGGCCCCACTGGACGCTGGGCTCTGACCTGGAGGATGCCCCTGGGTCTGGGGGTGTTGCGGTGCCTTCTGGAAGGGAGGGGCTGGGGCATTAGGCTTCTTGCCCACCTGGCTGCTCTTTTCCTTAGAGGCCGAAGCCGCGTTGCCTTTACCAAAGGAGGATTCGTTGGGCTCACTCAACATATTTGTGATCCCTGAGAAATCCTCACTGCTCCCCCAGGTAAAGAGCCCTGGAAGCTTTGCCGTTTCCTCTTGGGAAGTCTTTTACATCCCATGGAAGTCTCTTTCATAGGGGTCATTTCCATGTACCAGCATGTCATGCGGGTGGGGGGTGATGCCCCTGTTCCGGAGTCACCGCCACACCTTCTGCCATCTCTCTTTCCCTCAGGACAAGATGAGTTACATCGGGCCCAAGAGGACGGCGTTTGTTCGGGGAGCCCACGGTCGGCAGGCCTTGACAGTGATTGGCCAGAAGATACTGCAGGTGGCCCAGGCCATGTCGCTGACGGAAGAGGTGCTCGCTTCTGCCCTGGGTGACCGCCTTCCAGAGGACAAACTGAACTTGGACAAGAGGCGGCCCCTCAAGTCTAGCCTGGGTAGGTGACTGAGGGAGGTCCTTTCTTGCCAGGCTGCCCGTGAGTGAGGCAGGGCAGGCAAAACAGAGGTCCAGAGGGTCCTGGCTTTGTGCCCGTGGTGGAATGGGCATCACAGAATCTCAGAACGGGAAGGGATGTAGGTGCTGTGGGGTCCCTGATTAATGTTGAGCTCTCCCGGTGCTGATGGAGACAAGGCCTCTTCCTTTGGGAGAAGTCGGGATCCCATCTGCCTCCTCCCTCTCTTGGTTCCTTTTGCCCAGTCCTGGGGTTTCGTGACCTCCCTGACTCCTCTTCTTCTGTAGGCTACGAGATCACCTTCAGTTTATTGAACCCTGATCCCAAGTCCCATGAAGTCCACTGGGACATAGAGGGGGCAGTGGAGAATTACGTGCAGCCCTTCATGTCTCTGCTCAGTGCCATCGGCAATTTCTCCATGGACTCTCAGGTGAGGAGCACTGGGGAAGGGGCTGGCCAGCTGAGGCTTCCTTCAGGGGAGATGGTGGTCGTCCTTGTTAACCAGCTGGCCCCTCTGCTTCCCCCAGGTCCTGTACTACGCCATGCTTGGTGTGACTCCCCGCTTTGACGCGGCCACTTCCAGCTACACGCTGGCTGCTCACAGCCTCCCTCACGTCATCAACCCTGTGGAGGCCCGTTTGGGTAAACAAACCCTCCATGGGGGTGGGGGTGATGGGGAAGGAGGGAGACCGTGTGTGTGTGTGTATGTGCGCGCGTGTGCACGCGAGTGCTCACGTGTGCAAATGTGAATGTGCATGTGTGTGTGTGTACTCATGTGTGTGTGGTGATGGCGAAGGAGGGGCTTACAAAGTAGCCTCTCTGTGTTGGTATGCGTGTGCGTGCTTGATGATGGGGAAAGGGATGGAGGGGTGATTCTGAAGGCTGCTGGGGGGCTGAGGGTCAGGTCCCTGTTCGGCCTGGCGTAGGGAGGAGGTAGTATTCCCAGGCTGTCACTCTCATCAGTCACATGGGTCCCTGCCATGTGCAGACTGTTTTAGGCTCCCCATCTCCACCATATAGAAATGAAAATGAAATGCTCCCTGTCCTCAAAGAACTAACATTCTGTGGGGGGAGATAACGTGTATGCTACTAAGTCAGTACAAAATAAACATAAGGGAATCTTGCTGGGAAAGCAGCAGCAACGTGGGGGGTAGAGGTGGGGAATCAAGCAGGGCCCTCTGTGGGAGGAGGTATTCGAGCTATTCTTTGAGGAAAACGAGGGATTCTTCAAGCAAAGGGGACTGGATTCCTGGCATAGGACACTACCTGTGCAAAAGTGTGGCGATGGGAGATAGAGGGTTGTGTGTGAGGAAGAGCAGGAAGGCTAGCTTGGCTGAACCAGAGTGTGTGAAGAGGAGTAATGTAGAGCCCTAGAAAGGTAGGCTTGAGCCAGGTTGTGAAGGCAGGGCGGCTTGGATGTTAGCCCAGAGGCAGAGTTTCTTGAGCAGGGTGTGACTGGGTCAGAGGGGTGCTTTAGGAATGTTACTCTGGAGCTGTGTGGAGGAGGATGCAAGTGGAAGGAGGGGCTTGATGTAAGGAGGCCCATTAGGATCAGATGGGAGAGCTGGGCTGGGCTGGGTTCTGGGATGAGCAGAAAGGACGATGTGGATATTTCAGAGGGGCCGCGATCTGGCGAGCGATTGGTTGACAGGGTCGAGGGATATGAGGAGTTGAGAATGACTGAGCTTGTGGACCTGGGGTGGGGACAGAAATGAGAAATGCAGATGACAGGTGGGCTTGGGGGGATGACAGGGGCTTCTGCTCTGGATGAGTGAGTCTGCAGTGGGCAGGTGAGGGTGCCGCCTCGGGCCTCAGGACGGCCGGAGATGAGGCCTGGGTGTCTCCTGGACAGAGATGACGATGGATCCCCCAAAGCCATCATCCCCCACCATTGAGGCATGTTGTAAGAAGTGGTGCCCGGGTCTGATCTCTGCCAAGGTGGGACTCTGGTCTAGATTAGAGAGTGGGATCCAGAGCCACGAGAGAACACGGGGCAGCAGGCATGAGAGAGGGGACCCCAGTCTAGGAGCAGCAGGGAGACCCATGGATCACACCTTTCACACCTTAGCAGGGGGCTTGGAGGAGTGGTCATAGAGGAAAACTGGGCAGAGAGGAAGAAGCTGAGGGAGATAGCTGCTAAGCAGCTTGGGCAGAATTCGAACGTTGTGCCCCCGGGTCCACAAAGCTTGTGGTCACCATTTCCCTCCGCAGGAAAGCATCTGATAACTCCTTTATGTTGAGGTGTTTGTGACTTCAGGTGCACCCTCTGTGCAGGCCCATCGGGAGGAGGGGAGTGGGAAAGAAATGAATCTTGGAGGGACTGGGGGTTTCAGAGCCTGGGGCCATGTGAGTGTTTATGCTCGTGAGGTGCTGGCTGTGGGGTCACAAGCCCAGCCAAGGCAGGGCCAGGGAAGCTTCAGCTTCATCCTGGAAGAGTTGGTGGGAGAGCTGAGATTGCATAGTGAGGGGCACTCGGGGACAACAGCGGTTTCTGGGGCCGCAGCACGGGGCGCGGCTCAGAGCAGCCTCGGGTGTCCTCCTTGGCCACTTTCTGCTCCAGGATCCAGAGCTGCCTCCCTCTACCCAGTGATCAACTTCCTCCTGTATGTGCCTGAGCGTGCCCACTCCCCGCTGTATATCCAGGACAAGGATGGGGCCCGAGTGACCACCAATGCTTTCCATAGCCCCCGTTGGGGTGGCATCATGGTAAGGGATCCTTCCCCTGCTCCCTGGGAGCGGGAGGAGTGTCCTGCCCGCGGCTTCCCTGGCCACGGGCTTTGTCTGGGGCTTTCCTTGGCGTGGGGCCTCCCTGGGGGCAGGGCTTGGAGCACAGGGCTGCCGTCTTTTTCTTCTTTGTGAATGTTTTGTCGATGCTTTTTTGTCGTTTGCCATCATTCAGGACCTACCCCTTGCCCGTGGTGCGCCTTCCCTTGTGACAAAGAGGGGCCTTTGAGCACCTTGGGGGCTATGTCAGCCATATCTGACGGCCCGGGCACATTCTGCACCTGCAGTTGCCGCCCCCCAGGCCTCTCCAGCCAAAGCGGGGGCATCTTTCCCCATCTCTTCTCTGAGACCCCAGATTGGTCATTGTTGTCATCGCCCCTAGTGTCCTAGCATGAGTTCTGCCAGCGTGGGGTGACCTTGACTTCCTCTCTCCAGGTGTACAACGTCGACCCCAGTGCCTACAATACCACGAGGTACCCTGTGAAGGTCAATGTGGACATGGTCCCGGTGATGGAGGTGTTCCTGTCCCAGATGCGGTGAGGGCCCTGGTGCCCCCAGTCCTGGGTGGTAGAAGGGGGTGGGGGACAGACATCAGCTCTTACAGTTCTGATGCTTCTACCTGTCACCCTGTGGGGAGCGTTTTATGCTCAGACCTCTGAGAGCGCGAGGTGAGGGGCAGGCTCGGTGTCAGAAGGCAATTTGTGGTACCCTTTGGCTTCTGATCTCACCAGAAAGCTCTCTAAAGATAAGAGTCCTTCCTTTTTCTTGGAAGAGCAGTGCTAACCAAGAAATAGGGGCTGGCTTCAGGAAGGGCTGGGGATAAAGGTGGGCTCTGGGCTCTGGGAGGTCACTGGTGTACGCAGCTGCTGCGGGGGATCAGCCTCTTCTAATGTACGTCAGGGGCAGCATTAGAACCAGAGCGCGCTTCCTCCCGTGCTGAGGGCTTAGCAGCTTGTCCACATCTAAGTGCCACAGAGGCCCTATCCTCCTGGCTGGCCAGTCCACCACCCTCCCTTTCTGCTTCAGGTTTAGCAAACAACTGCTGAGCACCCATGGTATGTATTGTAGGGCTGACCCCTGCAGGGAGCGGGAGTGCACGAGATGCATTAGACATGGTGCTTGCCCTTGGGGACCATGGGTAGTCTATTGAAATGAGTCAAGACAGAAAGCTGGCACAAAGCGGACGAGCCACGTGCCGTAAGGAAGGTCCAAAGGGCTGGGGGTGGGGATAAGGAACATTTACTGCTTGGGGGGAGGCACGTGCGCCTGACAGTGCTTCGTGGAGGACGCGGTGTGTGGTCTTGGGGGTATTTGGGCATGTCTATAATCTTTTGGCAGCCACTGCATCTTCCCTTAATGCCCTCAGCAAAGGTCAGACCCTTCATGTACCAGGGCCCAGCTCTCTGGGCGTTTTGCTCTCACCCGCCACCTGACCCTACCTGTTCCTCTCCTCCCCCTGTTTTTCAGGTTACTGTTTGGGGTCCCCCACCCTCAGATGCCAGAAAACTTCCTTCTGGGAAGCCCTCCGAGTGAAGGGCTGAGGTACTGGGAGCTGGACAGGCTGGTGTGGGCCCGGGCCGTGGAGAACCTGGCTACGGTCATCACTACTCTGACCTCCCTCGCCGAGTTGCTGGACAAGATCGGCAACATTGTTATCAAGGACGACGTGGCCTCAGAGGTGTGTGTGTGTGTGTGCGGGCAAACACTCCTGCCGTCTGACTGCTCAGCGAGCGTTTGCCAGACTCCCGCGGCTCCAGCACTGTGCTGCGTGTCAGGGATGCAAGGCTAGGAAAGGACTGGCGCCTGTCCTCCGCTGGGCTGCCGCTCCCTGGCTCGAATAAAAATATAGGAAGTCTTCTTCGAGGCCTGGAGGAGGAAGCCGGGCCAGGCCTGGGGGTGTGGTTTGTGCAGATGCACGAAGGTGAGATTGGGGTGCTCTGGGCAGGCTGCAGTGTAGAGCACTTGGGCGGGTGTTATGGGAGTAAGGCTGCAAAGGTAGTTTAGAGGCGGTGGTGGAGGCCCTCGGGTGCCAGGCTGGTGTTTTATCACGGCGGCCACAGGGAGCCACAGCAGGTAGTTGAGAAGAGCAGGATCCTAGATGTAGAGTTCGAACTGACCTCAGAGGCCATCCAGTCCAACTCCTACATTTAACGGAGGAGGAAACAGGCCCAGGGAGGGGACGTGACCACCCGAGAGTAGATCGGTAAATGCTGGAGGTAGGACTTGAACCCAGGCCTCCAGACTACAGAGCCAGCACTCTTGTTCTTGACATCAGTCAGCTGTGTATGCTGCTTCCCCCCACAATCGCCCTGTCCAGATGAGCCGACATCAGCGTTGGTCAGGGTGGGCTGGGCTCCTGTTCTCCAGGTCCTACTGACTTCACTCTCTAGCTGTGGTACAGGTCTCCCCGATTCTCTGAATTCTCCGTTCTCCTAGTCCGTGAGCATAGTGGAGCGTGGGCAAGACGGGGCTCCAGGCAAGTGACTGAACCCCACTCAAACTCAGTTTGCTCATCTGTAAAATGGAAGTAATAATAGCCCCTGGTCATAGGATTGTTAGGATCAAAGGAGAGAATGCGTTAAGTTCTTTGTAAACCTTGAAACATTGTAGAGATGTCAGCTACCAGCATTATTCCTCCTCTTCCTCCTCCCTCCTCCCTCCTCCCAGGGCAGTAACATTCCATCCCGTTCACGTGCCACGTTTTTGAGGCATCCACATGGTTTCCAGGTTTTCACTACCACAAAGTCTTCCTAGGCCTCTTGGCTGATGCAGCCGTCACCGGCTGTCTCTGGCTTCCTTGGGGTCTGTGCCCAGAGCGCTAGTGTCAGAGGTTGGAACAGTTCATTGCAGATTTTTCTTCTGCACATTCCAAAATGGAGGAATGGTATGCATGGGGCAGAGAGGGGAGGATGCCACTGAGGAAGTGGTGACAGTGTCTAGCAGAGGGGTGATGGGTGAGAGCCTGAAGGAGCAGGGTGGTCCCAGAGGGGCGGGGAAAGAGGTGAAGGAACAGAATCTACAGGACCAAGTCGGGGGAATGGGGTTTATGGAAGAGGATGGCAGCACCCTGGACAGAGTGTGGAGCAGGGCTAGAGATGAAGGGAGCAGCTTAGTACTGGATTGGTAACTTGGGAGTCGTCATATAGGTATGATAATTGAACCTATGCGAGCTGAGGAGATCACCAGGGACCCTTGAATGACACAAGAAAAGAGGGTCCAGGACAAAACCTTAAGAGACGCCTGTCAGTGGCCATCAGTGATTGAGGATGGTCCCCAGCTGAACTGGTGTCTCTAGGGGAAGACATTAAGGGGAGAGAAGGGAGACCCAAGCACGGGGGTGAATTTGGAGGACAGGGATGGATGAAGGCATTGAAGATCAAAATAAAGATGGACGGGAGACGTAGGCGGATTGAAGCAGAGGGAGATGGAAGGATGGGGAGTTATCGTCGGGAATTGGAATTAGAGTTGGCCGTGGTGTTGGCACCATTATGGACGATGGCGCGGTTTAAAGTGTGAGCACCCCTCTGAGCAGCAACATTGAAAGGATGCTGAATGTGGGGAGGTGAGGTTGCTTCCTAAGCCCTGCTTAGTCCCCTTTGCTCCCACACACTAATTATGGGCATCTCTGAAGGTTTTGTCCTGCTCCTTCTTTGATGTCTCTCTAATCTCTCCTGCACTGAAGATCCTGGATGCCTGAGGGAACATCAGCATGTATATTAAAGTCCCCAAGTATGGGTGCAGGGCTTGGGGTGGAGATGGTGACTGTGGACCAGGGTTGAATCCCTTGAGAAAGGACAGAGTATAGCTTGAAGACGGGTGGCCTACAGGAACAAGGATGTGGTCAAAGTGACTTAGAAGGGTTGAGTGAACCTCAAAGGGGGATGGTGGTGGAGGGAGTGGCAATGAGAAATACTTACTCCGGTAAGTGCGGTCCTCTTGGTGCGTGCGCGCATGTGTGTGTGTGATGACAGGGTCTACTTGTAACCATTTTCCTGAGTGGCAGGGTGGAGGGAGGAGGATATGGGCCACGGTGGTAGAGTTGAGAGTCCTGGAAAGCGGGGACTGACTTTCAGCTTAGCAGATGGCATCTGACTCAAGGGATTGGAGAGCCCAGGGTGGAAGTTTGTCAGATGTAGGATGGGGAAGGACCCATTGAATTGGAGCCTCTAACCTTGTGGGTCCTATGATGATTACGCAGTGTCTGCACGTTGCTGTGCACATGGCGTTGGTAGCTTCCCAGTGAGTCCTGGTGATACCTGGAAGAGCTCGTAGTAGTTCATGGGAGCACCCTTCCCCTTCGTGGCTTAGGTGGCTTTTAAGTGTTTCACAAAGCGGCCCAGTCCATCGGTGGCATGAAGCCACCAAAGCGCCATCTCTCCCCCTCCCTGGGCCTACCTTAGGCCCCAGAACTGATTGGTGTCTTCTGCCCAGGTGTACCGGGCAATGGATGCATTCCAGGAGGCAGCGCTGGAACTGTCCGCTGGCAACCTGGAGGTTGCTTTCCGTGCCAGCCGGGAGGCAGTGACGTCCTCAGAAAAGGCCTTCTTTGATCCCTCCCTTCTTCACCTCCTCTACTTTCCTGACGACCAGAAGTTTGCCATCTATATTCCCCTCTTCCTGCCCATGGCAGTGCCCATTTTCCTGTCCATGATCAAGATTATTGTGGAGAACCAAAAAGCCAGGAAGGATATGGAAAAGGTGGACTGAGTGTGCAAAGGCCAGAGAATGGGGGCAAAGGGTTCCCTCTTTATGAAAGCTGAGGTTGGGTGGGATGGTAGCTTGGAGAGCAGATGAATTATTGCTCCCGGGAATGGTCTGGTCCTGTCTTGGAGAACCCTCATTCTTCTGTATCCTTTGTGCCCTCACCCTGAAGATCCTTTGGTTAGAGGCCAGGCCTTCCAGTGGGTAGGCGGGTGGGTGGGTGGGTGGGAGGTTGGGTGGGCAAAGGGAAGGCCCTCCAAGAAGTCCTCTGTCCTGGGGCCTCTTGCATTTAGTTCTCTCTTAAGGGATCAGCCTAGTTGGTGGGATGGGAGGGTAAAGGGAAAGAAAGGGAGGAAACTGAAAAGGAAATAAAAGTCTTAGGGTCATCTGGCCCTCCGTGATTTGCCTGTGTTTTATTCACTCTTTGGTTTAAACTGTAAGCTCTAAGCTGAGACTTGGGGTACAAAATGGTGGCACACTGCTATGGGGGGATTGATTCATGTGCCTCTGCAAACTTGGACAGAGAAAGGCTCTGCTTGGAGGAAGCCAGCTTAAGTGTGCAGAGTGGGAGACCCTCTGGCATTGCTTTGCTGGAAGAACCCTGGGATGGAATGTTCCAGGCAGAAAAGGACCAACGTTTGCTGGTGGTGCCTTAGCAGTGACAGCTGAGCCCTGGTTCTCCCATGAAATCACTACCCCCTCCCAGCCTCCTTACAGATGGCTAAGGCATCACTAGCTGCGGGCCCTGGAATCGCTTGGCCTTGCCCAGTTGGGGCTCTTTTCCTCCCTTGGGAGTGGTGGAAGGCCCTAGATGTCCCTGTCAGAAGGCTTGCAACAGTTTGGCAGCCTTTTTCACTGGCCTTCCCCTTGCCCACTGCTGTCTAGCACAGCAGGTGGACCTGAGCCTCAGCCTCCTAGCCTGTGAAGAAGGGAAATTGGCCTCTACGGCTCTGGCCTTTGCAACTTCCTTTCCCTGCTCCCAGAGCTGGCACTGCCCAAACAATGCCATCTGGCCTTTGGGTTCCCTGTTCCCTCCCCCATCCCTTTCAGTTGGTTGAACTGGGTCCTCAGAGCTAGTTTCACCGCTACCCCCTCCCCAACCCCACCCCTTCAGTCTCTCCCCTATCCCTTTTTCTGGAGTGGGGCACGGGCAGCCGAGGTTGCAGATCTGGAGCCTGACTTCCTGGGGGTGGTCGGAGTCCGGACACCAGATGAGAGGCGCCCCTTGGGGGCCTACAAGCCGGTTGGGACAGGATTTCAGAGATCCCTTTGTTCCCCTTTAGGGAGGGATCCTGCCCAAAATGGTCCTCACCCTCCGCCCACACACGGCCAGGCCCCGGTGCCAGCTCTGAACGTTATTTTGAGCCATCTGCTTTCCCAAATGGACTGTCCTCTCCCCTCCCACTGAGGCTGGCACTGGGGGAGAGGTGTTCCCTGCGCGTTCGGGGTGAAGCGGAGAAGTGGGGGGAGGGGGACTCGGGAATAGGTCTGGGGGTGGGGAGAAGGGACGGGCGCAGGGCATGTGAAGGAAGAAGCGCCGTGGGAGGAAGGCTGGGGATGTAGGTCCAGGGGCGCGCAGCTAGGCGGGCCTAGGGGTGGAGCAGAGAGCAGGTACCTGGGGCGGGGTGGGGCCAGGAGCAGGGGGCGGCCCAGGAACCGCGGGGGGAGGGTGGGTGGGGAGGGGAAGTAGAGAGGCCAGGCTGGGCCGGACAGACCTGGGCAGATCGTGCTGCCTCCCCTTCCCCGCTGTGCGGGCGCCGGACGGCCGCGGCGGTGCGAGGGGCAGCCGGGGGCCAGGAACAGGGCTATGAAGGTGAAGAAGGGTGGCGGCGGGGCCGGGGCCACGGCTGGGTCGGACCCCGGGCCCGGGGCCGCGGGCTCCAAGGACGACGAGCCGGAATCGGAGCCGGAGCCCCAGGCGCTGCGGAGGAAGGCGCTGATCGGGCCCGAAGATGTGCTGGGGCTACAGCGCATCACGTGCGGTGAGGGAGGAGTGGGGGGCTTCGGGGAGTGGGGTCGGGGCTGAGGCTGGGGCTGGGGAGGAGGGATGCGGCCCCAGGGAGACTCCTGGACGTTGTCCTCTGTGCGAACCTCCCCTGTCCCCAGCCCCATCATCTCCACCCCGGTCTGTGTGCTCTAGCCGCGCCCCTCCATCGTCTCCTCTGCTCCCTGCGCCCCACCCTTCCTGTCCACCTCGAGACCCCAACCTTCCTTGTCATCCCCTTTCTCCCTTCAGTGAGCTGCCTTTTAGTCATTATGAAAATAGCTCTTAAATTGCGGAGAGCCTCGGGCACGTCCCCTACCCCCATTTCCCCTTAGACTAAACGGGGCAAGGCAGCGAGGGTAGTCGTCTTTCCTTGCTCCCTCTGTGCTATGGGGTGGATTAGCTAGGTTCTCCAGTAAGGTTCTAGATCAGACCTAGACTTTCAAGGAGGGCCCAGTACCTGCCGAGTGGCCTCTCACTAAAAACGCCTGGCCATTAGCACTGGGTATGGAGGGGAAGCATTTTGGGGTAAATGTAGGGCTTAGTACCGGTTCTTGCTAGGAGCATGGCCAGGGGCATCCAGTTGGGGACTGGGCTGGCTGGACCCTCCGGGTACGCTCCCCTCCTCCCAGCCCCAGGAGCAGTCTCTGATCTGCTTGTTATGAATTGAGGTCAACGAAGTGACCCTGAACACTAATCTCTGTCTTAAGCCAGTGGCCCAGTGCCCCCAGCCCAAGAGAGCACCTCACGATGACATATAACCTTTTTGTGGGAAGACAGGGGCTGCTTATGCCCAAGCATTCCCTGTCATCTTCTCATCCCTAGAGGGGCATTTAGGGGTGTTTCTACCTAACTTTGATGCTGTCTCTGGAGACCGAAGGCTAGGGGGGGATCTAAGGTGTAGCCCCCTGCTTGCTGCCACCAGGCATTTGTTGAGTTGGCTGGCTCTGTTTCTTACCATCAGGAAATTCTGGGTCCTGGAGCTAGGTATTATAGAATGCCCCTGTCCTGCCTCCCCAAGATCCTGATATCTGGAAGAAGAATTGAGACAGTGAGTCTGTCCATAATCAAAAGAGAGAGTGCTACTGTGTACAGGGATGCCTAGGTATGTAAGGCAATCTCACAGCTTAAGGAGCTCCCAGCCTAGTTGGCGAGACAGCTCACACACATTAAAGGTTACATAACGGTTGGTACAGGGCATGTCACTAGGCGGTCTTTGCTAAGGGCCAAAATGAGGGCCCAGATGAGGTCACGAGTCAGAGAGCCCTGTGGGAAGGGGGAGACAGGGAGCTGACTCCCTGTAAGGGGGGGATGGGACACCTCTGTGCTCCCACACCTTGCCTCACCATCCAGGGTGGAGAGGAAAGGTCTTTCATTACAGCCAGGGAAGCTGGAGTTCCTGAGCACCCTGGGTGGGAGCAAGCTTTGGCCCTGGGCCCCTCTGCAAGGGCCCGAGGCTATGGAACCCTGGAGTTGTCACACAGGCCCCTGTCTTGACCTCCTTGGCTTGGGAAAGGAGGGCAAATTGGGTCGGTTTTTGGGTCACACAGTGTCCGAGTAGAGGGTAGGGTAGAAGAATCCAAGGATTCTTCTCTTTCCTTCCCTAAGCAATCAGGTCTGGTCCTCCCCTAAGCCAGAGTAGACCCCTTCCTCCTTCATCTCCCTGGGCCTGGTTGTCCTTCCTCATTTTGTGCCTTACCCTGGGGTTGGGGCCCAACACAGGAGGAGGGGCCTGCCTAGGCTGGGCCCTTCCCCTGGGACACTGGGTATTCCGATCCAGATTGAGAAGGAACAGGAAAATGTGTGTATAGTGCTGGGTGTGGTAGGACCAGGGAGAAAGATCAATCAGTAGGCATTTACTAATCCCCTTTATGTGCCAGGCACTGTACTAAGCACTGGGGATACAAAGGAAGGCAAAAGATAGCCCCTGCCCTCAAAGAGCTCATAATCTAATGGAAAGGGACCTTCTGTGACTGGGTTGGAGAGGAAGTTGAAGCTGCCATGAGCAGAATGCAGGTTAGCTCTAAGGAGGGACTTCCCATGGAGAAGGCTTTGAGGATCCTTGGAGCAGCTACTATGTTTGGGTTTATGGAGCCTTAAGGTCTCCCATCTTGTCTTGCATTCCTCCCCCTCACTTCCTTGCCTCTCTCCTAGCCTTGTCTGGTTGGACTCCAGCCTCTGTCTTGCCTCATCAGCTCAAGGATGGGGCACCAGGACCTAGCTCCTCCTTGAGGCCGGATTGACTTTGATGTATGGGAAAGGGAGCCGCAGCCTTCTTGGCTGCCTCATTCCAAAGTCTCACCGCTCATTCATTCATTCAGCATGTACTAAATGCCTCCTATGTTCCGGGCACCATGATGGGGCATGGGGCTACAAAGGCAGAAATGGAACAACAGGATGTCCTTCTCTGGGTCTGACCTCAGTCCCTCACTCACTTTCAGCCCGCTTTACCTTCTTTGCCGCTAGCTGAAGTCAATGTCGTAGAATCAGAGAATCACCGTGACAGACATTAGGCATGGGTTTCTCCAACCCCCTTATTTTACAGATGAAGCTACTGTGGTCCGGAGAAATTAAGGGATTCGTCCAAAGTCACACAGGCTTTAAGTGGAATAGCTAAGATTTGAACTCAGGTCAGCAAAACAGCCCTTCTTCTTTCAAGAAGACCTCGTTCTTGTCTCTCTTAGTGTAGCTGACCTAACCTCAGTCTCCAGCCCCACCTCAGTCTTATCCAAAAAAGAAGAAAAGAAAATGCAAAACCAAAAAGCCCCAAACCCAAACAAACCAGTGGGACCCTGCTCCTGTCCTCTGCCCTCTGCCCTCCTCCCTCTTTTTCAGTCAGCTCATCCATCTATCCCTCCCAGACTACCTTCCTTCCTTCCATTCCAGGTCCCTATGGTCCCATCTGGAGAACGAACAGACAGCCAGTGAGGCTCTGCCCCTGTCCTTCAGTTTTGTCCCTTGCTGCCTCCACGCCTCCCCCTTCCCCCAGTCTCCCAGAGATTCATGAGATCCTCCCCCCTCCACCTCGATGCTGACACCAGCTGTTCCAGGATTGTCCTGGGACTTGAGCTCTTAGCTGGGGGGTTGGGGAGGAGGAGAGGAGAGGAAGCATTTGTGACCTAAGCAACCTACCTTAGGGGAAAGTGTGGAAATCTCTCCCTCCAATTCCCCCCATTCCCCTTTAGGTCATTTGTCTGTCATTTTTGAAGTGGCCCCAAGCACCTCCACCCCTAGATCTTTCCCCAGTCTTCTGACACCATAGTTACCGCTTGACCTTCTCCCCCCCCCCCCCCCCCCAGAGAGCAGGGATTGGAGGGAGGCAGGAAAGGAGGGACACATACCTGGTTTTTTGGCCCACAGCACCTGAGGGCCTCTTGGGACTAGTGTAATCCTTCTAAAAGGGGCTCAGACCTAGGGGAGGGGCTGGGAGAAGCAGGGGTCTTTGAGGTTCCTTCCAAGGCTTAATAAAACTTTGTGATTTTTTATGGGACCCAACTCGGAGGGAGATAGCGGGAGAGCCGTCATCGTTCCAGAGAATCTTAGACCTGAACTTTTTGTCCTGACCCCCTCATTTTACTAAGGAGAAGAAGGAGGCCCAGAAATAGGAAATGACTTGCCCAAGGACATTACAGTGAGATATCTGAGGCTGTAGTGCCCTGGCTTCTCCTTGGGAGAGAAGGGTCAGCCTTGACCAGTTTGCTGGGACTGGGAAGAAGCAAATCTCTTCTCAGAGAGAGAAGACAAGGCTGAGAATGGGGGACTCCAGGGCCCTCTGCCTGGTCCTACCCCTGGGAAGGGGAGACAGTGTTTCCCTCATATTCTTGGAGGCTTCAGGAAGGCCAAGGTAGGGATGAGGCAGAAAGAGGCTTGAGGATGGGGGTGGGTGTGGTGGCAGTTCTCACGAGAACCTGCCTTTCGAAGGACTCAGAGGTTGGGGGACAAGTCTGAGGGAGACTCAGGCTTGGTTTTTGTAGTGTCTGCTTCAGGCCCGCCCTCCCATCTGAGTGGGGTTATTCTCAGGGCCCGCTACAATTTCTTTCCACCCTTCCCTCCCTTCCTGAGCAGAGCTGTTGTCCTAAGCGGCCACTCCTTCTTGTGGTACTTCCTTATTGCCCTAAGTGGCTCTCTAATGACTCTGTCTTCCTGTTTGTCACAGCCATTCACACTTGGGGACCCTTCGAGGGTCCCCCTGGGCCTCTCACCCTGCCGCCCCCCCCTCCAGGTCCTCTCCCCACCTTGTCCGGAGGAAGGAGAGGATCAGGTAGCCCTGAGGGAGGACAGGCAGGGTTGGGGTTTTTTGAGGGGTGTTGGTGGTTAAAGTATCTACGCCTTTCTGGCCCAGTCTCCATCAGCCTGTAGAATTGGACCAGAAACTTGGTCACCCTAGAACTGCAGCAAGGGGGATTAAAACTAGACCAGAGCTGACCACAAAGGTTTGAGAGCAGAGCTGTCTGAAAGCAAGGGCCTAGAGTTACCTTCCTGCCTCAGGGCACAGGGCCTGGCTAGGGATAAGGAATATTTTCACGGGTCTCCAGCACTGAGTAGATTTGGAGCTGGGCTGGAGGAGGGTGGAGGGGTGCCTGAGGATGGGGCCTGAGGGCTCTGAGCCGGGCTTCCCTGCCCCCCCCCCCCATATTCCTGTGTTCTAGTTACATTCAGTCAGCTGATAGCTCCTGGTAATCTGCTTATGTTGGCCCAGGGGATGGCTAAGCCTCTTATGAGGGGAGGACCAGGGACTGATGATTCAGGGCACAGGAGAGATTTTGTGTGTGGGTGTGTGTGTGTGGGGGGGAGGGCTCGAGGGGGATCTGGGTTGGGGACTTCATCCTCCCTTCCTATTGGGAAGAGAAAAGGGCAAGGTTTGAATAGCTAACCGAGTCAGGGCTATGGAGAGTCAAGGCAGGCAGCTGCCTGGGGTAGAGGGGGACTGCCAGGGAGTGACCCTTTTTCATATGACTTAAAATATATATACATAATTATTTACTTGGAGAGAAAGAAATACCTCTGAGCAGAATTTTTCAGCATTAAAAATACTTGCATTTACATATACAAAATATGTATATTTTATATTATATATGCATACAATATATTATGTTGTTTTATACACATGTGCATATATATATGTGTGTGCATGCATACATATTTATGTATGTATATGTATGTATATGCATGTGTATAGATAAAGGCAAGTATTTCAAATGTCAGAAAATCCTACTCAGAAGTATTTATTTCTCTATTTCATCCATTTTAAGTTGAGGCTCAGCTTTTCAAGCAGGAATGACTGGGGGTTTTCAGACCTTCCCAAGGCCCCACAGATGTCTTGTCCCTTTAATGACTTAGCTCCCATATGTCTCCTGGTCTTCACTCAGATTGCGCCTTCCCCCCCTCCTTCTCCAGCCCCCTTTCACTAAAGCTGGTTCAGATTTGGCCTTTTCAGGAGGATGGACCTAGTCTCCCACCTCCTTCAGGTGAGATATTTATTGAGTGCTTAGCACAGTGCCCGGCACATGATCTCGCGATCAATGCTTATTTCCTTCCCTTTGCTTCTGGCCACCCCTACATCCCCCCCTCCGCCTCCGCCCCATCAGCTGCACAGCCACAGAGGGAGGTAGGTGCTTGTCTTTAAAGTGTGGGAGCTGTTTGCCGATTTCTCTGGTGTGTTATCTCTGAGATTGGGAGCTCCCCAAGGGCAGGTGGGCTGTGTATCTCTTCCCTTGGGGAGCCCAGAGCTCCCATTCATCAGACCCAAGGGTCCCTGAGGATGGGGGCTGGGCTTCTTCTGTGCCTACCCTTGGAACACAGAATTTTAGGGGTTTTAGAATGCAGAATTGCAGTGCTGGAAGGGGCCTTAGTACATCGAATGTCGGAATTGAATGTCAGTGCTGGAAGGATCTTAGAACAGAGTATTCCTCCTCTGTAAAATGAGGGGTGCTCCCAGAGGTCCCTTCCAGCTTAGCTTAAGATTTTTTACCCCCTTGAGCCTCAGTTTCCTCCTCAGGACCAGAAGGTCTCTGAGGTCGCTTCCTGGTCTGATGCTGTGAGTCTCCTCCCTTTGGGTTATGGCTTCTCTGGACAGACGGTAGTAGCTTCATACCCTCCAGGGAGAGAGGTGACTCGCCCAGGGCCACTCGGAGACTCCATACACCGAAGACCAAGGAACTTTCCACCAACCTCTCTGGTCTGATGGGCCATCATCTCCCTCCCCTTTCCCCTTCCCTGCCGCAGATTACCTCTGCTCTCCGGAGGAGAATGTCTATAAGATTGATTTCACCAGGTTCAAGATTCGGGACATGGAGTCAGGCACAGTCCTTTTTGAGATCAGCAAGCCCGCTACTTCAGGTGAGGAGCAGGCTGGATTGGAAACGGGGTTAGTATGGTGGTGCAGATTCACCTGCTGGGAATTCCTCCTTCGTGGGAAACACACCCAAGGTCTCACAGCTGGTAGATGGCGGCTGCCGTCCAGTTCTCCCGACTCCTAGGCCAGCACATCCTTCCCCAAGTTCTTACTGACTGTGATCACTAATCAATCAATGAGCATTTATTAAACTCCTCCCGTGTGCCTGGCTGTGCTTGCAGCTGAACTGACTACCCCAGAAGAGTAAGAATTCAGATAGAGGCCAGGGAAGACCTCGGGAGGTCATGCTGTCCATCCCCCTGCATCTGATAGAATAGAAGTGAATTGAGCCTTCATTTTGTCTTTTTTTGGGTTGTTGCTGTTTTTTAGGCAATTGGGGTTAAGTGACTTGCCCAGGGTCACACAGCTAGCAAGTGTTAAGTTTTTGGTCGGAGGCTGAATTTGAACTCAGGTGCTCCCGACTTTAGGGCCGGTGCTTTATCCACTGTGCCACCTAGCTACCCCTATTTTGTCTTTGTATCCCTAGCGCCATCACTTGTTATCTGTGAGACCTTGGATAAGTCACTTAAGCTCTCTCTGGGCCTCAGGTTTCTTATCCGTGAAATGAGTCCTTTCCACAGCTAAATTTTGGGAGTCTGTATAATCCTCCATAACCTAGCACAGTGCTGGTCAGATAGTAGGCATATGTTGTTGTTTGATAAACTATGTTCCCAGGAGCCTGTGAGCCAGGGAGAGACAGGACTGGGGCCTTGGCCTTTTTTTTTCCCTTTGCTCAAAAATCACTGGGAGTGAGGAGTGAGGGAGGATGGTGTTCTGGACAGAGCCGGGCTTAGGAGTGGGAGACACTAGGAGCTGGTTGATTTTGGAGGGTGGGGAGATCAACCACTGCTTTCAGATAAGAGGAAGGATGTGAGGTGTGTGTGTGTGTGTGTGTGTGTGTGTGACAGAGAGAGGAAGAGTGTGACTGTGTGTGTGAGTGTGTCTGAGTGTGTGTTTATGTGAGAGGTGTGAGAATGTGTATGTGAGTATGTGTAAGAAGGTTTTGTTTGTGTGTGTGAGAGTATGTGTAAGTGTATGTGAATGAGAGGTGTGAGTGAATGTGTGTAAGAGTGTTTATGTGTGTGCCAGTGTATGTGGGAGTGAGTATATATGTATATATGTGTATGAGTGTGTATGTGAGAGTGTTAGTATATGTGTGTTTGTGAGAGGTGTGAGAGTGTTTATGTGAGAGTGTATATGTGAATGTGTGTGAGTGTGTATATGCAAGTGTGTGAGTATGTGTATAAGAGTATGTGAGGTATGTTTGTGAGAGGGTATGTGTTTTGAATGTAAGTAAATGTGTGTGTGAATGAGCAAGTATGTGTGTAAGAGTAGGTTTATGTGTGTAAGAGTGTATATATGTGTGAGTGTGTGTGAGAGGTGTAAGAGTATGTATATGTGTATGTGGGAGTGTGTGAATATGTGAGAGGTGTGTGTAAGTATATGTGTGAGTGTGTGTGTGTGTGTGTGTGTGTGTGTGAGTGAGTGTGTGTGTGTTTTGGAGCAGAGACAGTGGGGAAGCCTGGGCCTCCCTCAGGTGGTATTATGCTGAACCTCAAGTGTCAAGGGCACTGACTACTCGGGAAGCGAAGGGAAGGCTAAGCTGGGCGTGAGGGAAACCCTGGAGAGCTGTGCTCAGGGAGGGCGGGTGCTGGTTTGCCAGCTATTCACCCCAGGACCCTGGGGTGGTGGGGGTCCGCCGTTGCAGAGAGGGACCTTAGCGAAAAGCGGGACGTGGACCCCAATGCCGGCCGCTTTGTCCGCTACCAGTTCACCCCAGCCTTCCTCCGCCTGCGGCAGGTTGGAGCCACGTGAGTTACTGGGAAATCGGGGGGTGGGATCGGGCTGTGATTGGGGAGGCCCCTGACCCATGCCCTGCCTTCCAGAGGAAGACCGTCTCCAAGGGCACTTGGGTATTGGGCATCCTTTAAAGGAGCTCCAGAAAGCCAGGCCAGTCAGGCCCCAGCTCCCAGGCGCCCCTCGGATTGGCCTCAGCAGGAGATAACCCTTCCCTCCCCCAGGGGAAGAGCCCGTCCCCAGATGTTGACTCCCACCTTCTCCCTTCCACCCTGCTGCTCTCCCCATCTCCCCATCCTTTCACAGTGTGGAGTTCACAGTGGGAGACAAGCCCATCAATAATTTCCGGATGATTGAGAGGCACTACTTCCGGAACCGACTTCTCAAGAGCTTTGACTTCGAATTTGGTTTCTGCATCCCCAGAAGCAAGAACACTTGTGAACACATCTATGAGTTTCCCCCGCTTTCGGAGGAGCTAAGTGCGTTTATGGGATGCACATGGGCAGGCATGCTCGTGTGTGTGTGTGTGTGTGTGTGTGTGTGTGTGTGTGTCCCCCCCTGTCCCACAGAGAGGCCCGGGGGGGGGGGGGGGGGGAAACAGGCATCAGAAATCAGGTCAGTGATTTTTCCCTAGGGTCACACAGATAGTCAGTAGTGAGACAGGCCTAACTACCCAATGCTATACATTTCTCACTTAATCCCTTTTTAAAAATATGTGTTGAATTGATGTCTTTTGTTTCTGGCATCACAGTTATTTCTGAGAGTACTACCCTGCCTCCAAGCCCAGCCCTTCCTTGTCAGAGGAGCCTTAAGCAAGGGGGCCTTGCTCCGTAGCCATGGTCCAGTGTGGGGGCCGTTCTGCCCTGGGAGTCCTTTGCCACTCTGCCCAGAGGGTGTTCTGTTCTCTCTTGTTTGGGATGGGTTCTTGGTGTTTCACCTGGCCCTCTTCTAACTAGAATTGTATCAAACAAACCATTCTCTGAGCTGCCCCTAACCTCCGGTCCTGTCTGTTCTCTTGCAGTCAGTGAGATGATCCGCCACCCCTATGAGACGCAGTCGGACAGTTTTTACTTTGTGGACAACAAGCTGGTTATGCACAACAAGGCAGATTATTCGTACAGCGGGGGACCGTGACCTCCCCCAAACGGAGGCCCCTTCTGGTCTCCAACTCTCCCTCCACCCCAGCTCTTGGCCCCTCCCTCCATCAAGCAGAAGGTGTGATTTGCTCCCTACTGCCTGGGGAGTGTGGGGCTAGGGCCTACCTTGTCATATATCCCCTCTGCTGAAAGTCACAGGGCTCCCCCTGGTCCCTGAGTGAGAAATGGGGGTCCCCTTCCACCTCAGTGGCATCTCTTCCCTGCTGTCTCAGTTGCTAGCCTCTACCTGGATGCTAGGCAGATGCATTTGTTGGAGTCTCAGATTACAGTTTGGGGAAGGCATGTCCTCCTCTTCCAGGAAGGCCTCAGGGGGTGGGGGGGGAGGTTGAGATGAAGCTGTTGGGTAAGGATCTAGGGTATTTAGGAGATTTGAGGCGTCGGGGAAGTTTGGCAGAATTCTCTTGACCTAGGGTAGCAGGATGGGGGGATAGGGATAATGCTTCCATTCCAACCTGGTAGGGGGAGAGTTGGAGACAGTAGCAGTCAGCTTCCTAATGACTAATGATTTCTCTTCTTACCTACCTTTCTTGTTCTTCCCACCCAGTGTCTTCCCAGGGAAGGGGCCAGACCCAGGCCCCGTTTGTGTTAAATCTCCAAAGTCTTTCTCATTGTCTAGTTGCTTTGGGGGGTGGCACCTCCAGGCAGACTTGCTCCCTGGGCGGGTGGCCTATCTCTGCCACCTCAGCGCCTCCATCCCTACGGGCATCTCTGTACTTTCCATCATTCCTGGCCCAATGTAGGAGTTACCCTTCCCTCTTCCCAGCATTTCTGGGCCATTGGGAGTGGTGATGGAGGTGTGCTTAGATGGCATTTCTCCCATGGAGGCCCCAGTTTGGGAGGTGCCCTACCTAAGAAGGGAACAGAACCTGGCCTTGGTAGGAGGCACCTTATCTGAGAAGGGGAATAGAGGCAGGCCTCGGTAGTGTGAGGCCTAAAGCCTCGGTCGTTTCCTCTTGGGTGTTCAATGTGTGCACCAAGGTTTGTAAAAGAAAGCTTTGTGGGTTAGTCAGGAGTGGCAGAGGTCATGCCCTTCCAGGGGACAGTGTCAGGGTAGGTGTCTTTGATAACAAACTGCCATAGCTTAGTGACTCTTGCTTCCTGGGATTTTGAGATTTTCCCTCCCAAAGACTGATTCCCTCCCTTCCTCCTTCCTTCCAGCTCACTGATGATGACCGGGTTCGAGAGCTGGGAGGGACCTCAGAGGCATTGAATCCAATGTTCTTATTTACAAATTAAGTAACTGAGCCACCTTCTGAACCAGCAGTTAAGGGAGGGTCAGCCTGGATGCAAAGCTTGGGGCAGAATTGGGAAGGTTGCAGGTAGCACAACAGGGCTGTATATAAATTTCTGTAGGCTATAGGGGAGTGATGAGGATGACGTAGGGTCTGTGTGTGCATAGACAATGAAGGTGTATACTGCCCCAGTCCTGAACTGACTGGACCTGCATTCATTTCTGCCACACGTGACTCTCCTTTTCCTACTCTGACTTGCACCATGGGTACACAGAGATGGAGAAGAGGTAGGACCCTTAGAAGCCAAACCCCCTTTCATCTTACATCTAGGAAAACTGAGGCCAGGAGAGGGGAAGTGGTTCACAGTTAGACTTGGGACTAGAATACACTCCATTGCATCTGTCCACTGCTCAGCTGCTCCTTCTTTCATGTTTCCTGACCATGGCCTCTCCCTGTTTTACTCATAGGACACTTCCTCCCCTCCTTTCCCCATCTCCCTTTCCACCATCAAAAGAGGGGTGGCTGGAGATCACCCTTCCAGGACTGGCTCTGGGCACAACAGAAGAGGTCAATGTCTTGTCTTTGCCTTCTTCTTAACTTCCCAGCCTCCTTCCCTTCCTGGCCATGAATTAAGCACTTTCTAAGTGCCAAGCACTGTGTAAAGAGCTGGGGATACAAGTATAAGCAACTAGACAATTTCTGCCCTCATGGAGCTTACATTCTCATAGGGGAAGACTACAGACAGAGGGGAGCAGTGGCCAGAGAGAAGTGCTTTGGGCAGGGTTTAATCAGAGGGAATGGGGAAAATGATTGGGATGCAGCATTCCAGACAAAAATATGCTGAAGGAATGAAGAAGGAACTGGGCTATCTTTTTCCCAGAGGTCCAAAGAGGAATCGGGGGTAAGAAAGGTATTTCAGACATCATGACCTGGGTAGGGAGATATTGTGGTCAATGAGAGCATTTCTCCATCTTTTCCGCCTATTGTACCACTAAGGCGGGCACCAGCTAGCAACGCCGAATCTGATCATCTTAGCTTGGGGCTGAAGAATTAATCCTGAACCCAGGTGACCTGGAAAGAGTAGGAGGGAAAGGGAAAATGATACCTGTAATGAAAAACATCTCTTGTAGGCCTGGGATTATCAGTCCTTGGCTCTAACAACCAGCAAAACTGAAGGAGAGTGTTTAGTTGGTGCTGTTTAGCTCTATGGAGAGCCGCAATGGGGGAGTGGGTTGAAAGTGCAGCAGGCAGCTTGAGGGGAGAGGCCAGGAAAGACTTCCCCATGATGAAAACGTGAAGGCCGGAGAAAGGGCGGCCCAGGGGTGGAGGTGGCATGCGTCTTCAGGATTGACCCGAAAGCAAGAATGACTTCCCAAGGGTATAGGAGAGTATCAGACAGTAACAAACTTGTTGGCACTGCAGACGGTACTGGGGAAAGAACTAGGTGTGTGAGTGTGTGTGTGTGTGTGAGTGTGTGTGTGTAACAATGAATGGATTGGGAGAAAGGAGTGTGTTCATCTGTCCTTTGGTTCATGACAGACAAAGGCAGTAGAATTCGGGTTCAGACCCAATCTTTGTTATTACCTGTGTGACCTCCCCGGCCTCGAGTTCCTCATCTGTAAAATGAGGTTGAACTTGACGGCCGCTGAGATCCCTTCCAGCTTGGGATCCATTATCTTTCCGGGCACAAAAGCAAAACCTTAGTTTCTCTACCTCTGTATGAGTGGGTTGTGTGTGTGTGTGTGTGTGTGTGTGTGTGTATTTGGTGGGTTATCCAAGTGGAAATGACTATCTCAGAGGGGTTAGGGGTATAGGAATTGTGTTGGAATCGGGGAGCTGAGGGCCAGGAACTGAAAATCCGGAAGAGACAGGAACAATAAAGAATGCTGCTTCCTTTCCCCTGGAGTGGTGCAAGAGGCTTAAGGAGGGGAGGGGTACGTGGGTGTTTGCTAATTCAATTCAACAAATATTCATTAAACAGCCACAGTGTGCCAGGGGCTGGCGACACCAAGACGAAAGTGATCTCTCTAGTGCTTGCCCTCAAGGAGCTTCCATTCTACTGGGGAGATACAACAAACACAGAAAAGTATATACACGAAGGAATTGGGGGAGGGGCGCAGTTCACTTCTTCAAAAGGGGCATATGGGTAAATTTTCAGAGGAGGAAAATATAACAATCAGAGGTGACAACGCTTTAAGGTTTCTGAAGCGCATTACAGCTATTATTTGATCAAGGGGAGGTTTTGTGTGAAGGCAGGGCCCGTGATAGGATGACACCTTTAATGCGCTGGGGACAAGAGGGAGAGAGCCTCTCGGTAGGAGGGGCCTAGTTCCTAGTCTGGAAGACCTGCCCTTGGGGTTAGGCCTAGGGAGTGAGATGGGGGTGATGCATTGTGGTGTGGTAGAAACATTGTTGGGGAGTCAGAACCCCCAGGTTCAAATGCTAGCTCTGCTGCTAATTAGCTGTGTGACCTTGGGCATGTCACTTCACATCCCCATCTCTGTGTCCTCTGTAAAGTGGTGGGTGGGCTAAATGGTTTCCAAGGTCCCTTCCACCTCTAGCATAGTCTATTATTGTCTAAGGCTTTATGTTGTTAGGGAATTGGGGCCAGGCTAGAGTTCAGGTTAGACTAGAGTGTTTGGGTCAGAACTTGAATAGGTTTTGACTGGGGCTAGGGTAAGGAGCAGACCTTCTCCCTCGCGGTGCCAGCTCTTCCTCAGGACTCCATGCTCTGTGTTCCTCTTCCGGGTGTATGTACTATTTCAAACACCTGTTGTGTGTTGGGCATAGACCCTTCCCTTGTCTGGGAGCAGCTTTTCAGTCTCAAGCTGCTCACTCTGGTTAATGTCGAAGATTTGTGAATTTGGACTGTTGTTCTACCACATACGGGATTCTATCATATTTCGATTTCTGAAATCAATACCTTTAAAATTCCAGATCCATTAAATTTCCTTTTTGTTGCTCAGGTACCAAACTGGTGATGTGCACTCTTTTCCTTGACATGTTCCAGTAAATATCTTTGTCATAGTTAGCAATTTGGACTTCACAAAGCAGACAGAGACACTGCTAGGAGTGGTTGGCTGGCTTTAGGGATGCTAGCTTCCTTGAAGGGCTCTGGTCTTCCCTGCTGCAGGGCAGGGTTCCAAATCCCAGGCATTAGCAAATGCTTCTGCCTTTGGAGATGCCACCTGGGTTGATGCCCTCGCTCAGGATTAGTCACTTAATCGACAAACATTTATTAGGTACTTATTATGTACCAGGCACTGTGCTAAGTGCTGAGTATACAAAGAAAGGCAAAAGACAGTTCCTGTCCTCAAGGAGCTTGCATTCGAATGGGGGAGCCAATATGCCAACCACATCTATACATACTAGATAGAAACAGGGTAAACCAGAGATAATCGACAGAGAGGGAGATACTATTTTGGAGGACTGAGGGGCAAATGGGTCCTGGAAGAAGACTGTGGAATATTCTGGTACTTGAAAAAGTACCTTGTTTTATCAGGTCAAGGAAAGTCATCATTATGACCATGTTGTCACTCATTTTCTGCAGAGGCCAGCCTGGAGTTTGTGTGGGAGGGGGTGGCCGGGAGGGGGCAGCAGAGGCACAAAAATCAGTTAGATGTTTTCATTTGGAAGAATGCTGAAAATGGTAGCATTTTCTCAGGATACTCAGGAGTTTTTCACAGGTTTTGCAGTCACTGGGAAACTTTTTTTGTGTGTGTGTGCGTGTATACGTATATATGTATGTGTGCATGCATGCACATATGTATACATACATATATGTATGTGTATACACACACATGTATATTTCTATATATGCATATACACAGTGTACATTTGTGCATTGCACGTGTGTGTACATGTACATATGCGCATATATGTGTACATGACTAGACATGCGGTATGACCCTGGGCAAGTCACTTCACCCTGTTTGCCTCAGTTTCCTCATCTGTAAAATGAGCTGGAGAAGGAAATGGCAAACCACTCCAGTGTCTGCTGAGAAAACCCCAGATGGGGTCTTGAAGGGTTGGACATGAGTGAAACCACTGAACAGCAAGGATTTGGCAGAGAGTTGGGGGCAGCTCTTGGAACTTGGAAGGGGTGGCCACAAATTCTGTGAAGAAGGTTACCTCATCCTTCTCTGACCCCTGCTTTCCCTCCCCTCAAGGGGCTGCCCAAGTAGATGAGTGATCACCATCTTACCACTGGAATGGCCGCCATTGAAAATGGCCTTTGGAAAGCTGGTGGGAAGACGTGAAGCCTGTTCTTACAGTAATGGTTTTTTCTCAAGCTAGTGCCTTATGTACATAGTTATTTGCATGTTATGTCCTCCATTAGAATGGAAGCTTCTTCTTCTTCTTCTTTTTTTTTTTAAGGCAATTGGGGTTAAGTGACTTGCCCAGGGTCACACAGCTAGTAAGTGTCAGGTGTTTGTTCTGAGGTTGAATTTGAACTCAGGTCCTCCTGACTTCAGGGCCGGTGCTCTAACCACTGCACCACCTAGCTGCCCTGTGAATGGGAACTTCTGAAGGGCAGGCCTTGTCTTGCTTGATTTTATTTGTATCCCAAGGGTAATTAGCACAATGCTTGGTACATAGTAAGTGCTGGATGCTTGTTGACTGACTGACAGGGAAGTCTCATTCAGGCCTTCCTCTATTGTGGAAGCTACCCTTCGGAGGTTGGGGGGCCTGGTGTGAAGGGACAGGTTTTTTCTAGAGTCATTTGGGTCTCCTCTGTTGGCTGGGTCCTGGCTGTCTGCCCAGGGAAGACAGATCAGAAATGAAAGGACCAGGAGGCAAGAAGATAGACGTTTACTTTATTTCTACAGTACATGTTACAGGCTGGCAGTGAACTGAGGGGCCTTGGGGCAGGCCAGCTCCAGGTACTCTTTAGCCATCTGGAGCCTGTGGCTGAGCTCTGGCTGGCTCCCCATGGACCCAGCCCCAGCCCAAGTGTCCCTCCTGAGGGTGACCGATGGGTGGCAGCAGCAGAGTGCATGGGGCTGAGGACAAGTGCCTCTGAGGGCTTGGTATTGTGGGACCCGGTCGGGCAGGGATCCAGGTGCCAGATAGCAGACCACAAAGTGGGGCTCCTCCAGTCCGCCTTTCTGGGCCGAGCAGGCTCTGCAGCATTCTGGGCAGCTTTGAATTGGAGCCAAGGGGCTCCAACTTCTCAGTAGCCTAGAAGAGAGGGGCCAACCCACAGCGGCCCCACAGCAGCCCCAGGAGGAGAGCCCACTCCAAGAGGGGAGAAGTTAGATGAATTTTGGAGCTGTGGAGCTTCCTTTCAAGAGAACAAGACAGACCTGGATGACCTTGGTTTCCTCCTCCAAGAATCTCCAAAGTCCTAAGGACGTTTTCAAGTTTCCAGTGGCATCCATATTTCTGAGCTCACCTGCCTTTTAATTCCCTTCCCTAAGGAATCTGGTTTGGGGCCCGAGCAGACAATGGCTGTGCTGTCCCTTCCCGCAGGAGTATCAGGACCTGGACGCTGTGCTGACTTTGAGGGGTCTTCTCCTACCCTGGTGCTGCCACCTCTTCCCTGTCCTGTCGGGATGAAACCTGGCAAATAAATATTGAATGTTGCCAAGACAGGGAATTGGGGGAAGGGCAGGGAGGGGGCAGGGAAATTCCCATGTTTTGATGCCACTGAACATGGGAATCAAAAGCAGATTCCTGTTGGTAGCTTTGCCTTAGTATGTGGTATATATACTCCTCTCTCTCTCTCTCTGTCTCTCTCTCTCTCTCTCCTTTCCCTTCCTGTCTCTCTCTTCACAACACACACATATATACATACACACGTTTACACATGTATGTGTGACCCACATGCCAAGTCAAAGTCTGCCAGTACATGCATACATACATACATATTTGTATGTGTATATATTATACATATGCTTTGTAAATATCATATATACCAGAACTTGGCATAGTGCTTGGCACATAGTAGGCACCTAATAAATTTCTATTGATTGATGTATACCTTTATATGGAATACACATGCCCATATGCACACAACATTGCACAACATATCTGACACACGTGGTATGTGCTTCCATGAGCACACATGACACACACATGTTGTATGCCTTATCTCTTTGAAGAAGGATGACAAAAGGCTTTGTCATAACCTTCACTGGTGGACCTCTAAAGTACCTACATTGATGAAATTGCAGGTCCATTGAATATTGAAGTATACATATATGTCTGTCTATACATACACACACAAATGTTATCGGCACATGCACGGGTATCCTATATGAGGTATACATGATGTCTACAAGGCATGTGTATGATGAGTGCACAAGCGCATGTCACATTGCCATAGACACAGTATGACATGTACGTGTGCTCACAATGTTAGCTACACAAAGGTGTGGTTTTGTTAAATCTTCACAGGTGGACAGAGTACCTGTACAAATGAGAGCATGGATCCATTGAATGTTGGGACATACACGGACATGTGTGCATTCATATCTACATGCACAGAAATGCGTGTGTACACACATGTACGTGTGTGTGCTTTTGACCATACAGGGAATTCAGTGAAGACATAACCCCCCTTCCCCACCAGTGCAGATGGCACCTGATTTATAACTCGAGAGTCTTAGAAAGTTTCCAGGGGCCCTGACAGATGAAACAACTGGAAGAAAAGGGGGTGTTCTGAAGACCCCAAGCCAGAGGCTGCAGAAATGTTAGGGGGTTGGGGACCATGGGGGCCTAGCAGGACTAGAGAAGGCAGGGAACGCCCCTCAGTTTCCCAGGCCTTTCTCCTAAAAAACAAGTTGGCAAAGTCATGTTGATTTTTTTTAGGGTTTTTTTCCCTTTTTTTTTTTGAGGGGAGGGAGGAGCCTTTTTTCCTTCCTTCACAGGGGGAAAGGTGATTGATCCGTTGGTCGTTGGCTCTCCCCAGACTGGCCCCTGGGGGATGCTGCAACCTGCAGGAGTGGCTGCTGCCTCAGAGACTCACACAAGTCCCATGGGCTTGGAGCTGGAGTTCAGGTACGGTGGGGCCACGGGGTCCAGTTCCATTAAGGCTGAGTAGAAAGTAGTGAGGTGCAGGTCGCTCAGTCCACTGGGGGCGCCATTGCCCGGCAGGCCTAGCTCACTGGTACTGCCTCCAGACCCTGCCAGGCAGTGGGATGGCAAGCAGTGGGACGGCACTGGGGATGATGTGACCAGCACCAGGGGGTCTAGGGCTAAGCCATCATCCTTCAATTCCTCCCAGAGGCTTCCTGGAAGGAGAAATAACAAAACGATAAATTGCAGAGCAGGTTGATAAAGGGAATTCCTCACTCTGGGCTCCCTATACTCATAAAATCACAGGTCAGGTCCCGAAAAAATGGGGACAGGGAAAGATCCTCACTAGGCTCTTGCTTTTACCTGTCCTTCATACCCCTATGCCCAAATGTATTCTCTGAATTTAACCTCATTAGCTATGTGACCACAGCCTTTCTGAAGCTTATTCATCTGGAAAATGGGGATAATATTAGCATGGCTTATCCCAGGGCTATTGTGAGCATCAAATGTGTGCACGTTGCTTTGCATAGGGCTGAAAGTCCTATATAAATGTTGGTTAAGGGCTCTAGAGGGGTTTCTTCTTTATTCCATTTGCCAAGAATCTGTCCAACTGGCTTAGAGTCATGGCTGCCTTGTGGGTCACCCCTCTTGTTCATTCTTTTTTTGGGGGGGAAGGGAGTTTAGATCTGTGATTTCCAGGGATAGGGAATTCCAGGTGTGAAAACTCCCTCCAACAATGCAAATGACCAACTGGGCTATAATTTAAAATGTTAGAGTTACAGTACACCAAAAAGTAAGTGACTTACCCGGGTCACACAGGTAAGCCAGAAGCAAGCCTCAGATCCAAGTCTTCCTGAAGCCACAAAAGGCCCTCTCTCCCTGATGTATGAAAATGCCTCTACACAGGTATTATTATCCCCATTTTACTGCTAAGGAAACTGAGGCTCAGCAACTTGAACAGGGTCACAAAAGTGGTATCAGAGACAGAATTCAACCCCAGCTCTTCTTCCAAATCCAGCCTCTACCCCACTCACTGGCTGCCTTTTGGACCCCTGAGTACAGCGAGAATAAGATTAAAATATAATTGGAAAGGACTGAACAAAATAAATAAAAATGCAATAGAACAAAGATGATATTAATATGTGTTTTTCTAAGTTAATGTGCACAGACAGGGATCCTTATGTATGGTTCAGTGGCCCTCTTTTCTACTTGAGTTTGATGTCTCTGCTAAGTCAAGTTGCCTCTCTTTGCAAACTAATCCGAGTGAATGACAAATCCCAGACCACTCACCCCTTAGCTCCTAAGCAAGTTTCTGACATTTCCACACTACCCTGTGCGCTCTAAGGAGACCCATAGGCCATATGAATTCAGTCAGTGTGGGAATTAACTCCCCAAGAGGGTAGAACTTACTGGACATTAGATCATTTACACTGCAGAGAAAGCTGATGAAGGTAAGCCCTGCTCAGCCATTGCTCAGCCATTCCATCCTTCATCCTGTCTGGGAGCTTTTGGGGGAGTCTGAGCTATCTGTTCTGGCCCCTCCATTATGAGGGAAGCTTCTTGAAGACTAAGACTGTCTGTCCCCACTATTTCCTATTATAATGGGAAGATCATAGGGTCATTAAAACAGGAAGGGAGCTCCTTCATTTTATGGATAAACTGAAGCCTGGGGATGGAGGCATGGGTGGAGGGGAACTGAAGTCCACAGAGATTTGTTTAAAGGGGCAAAGTTGGGATGTGAGTTCAAGTCCTCTGCATTGCAATTCCAGTTTCCAGGAGTGTAGGAATCTTGTGGTTTCCGTGGGCTGCCCGAGGATAGGGATAGAATCGCCTCATCGTACAAGGAGGTCCCTGAGAGTAGGGACTGTGTCTCCTCTTGAGAGGGAGATTTTTCAGAATCTTCAACACTCAGCTGGAATCTCACTTTCCATAAGAAGCTTTTGGGGGCCTGGCCACTGCTGGTGCCTTTACTGTGAGATTACCTCCCACTTACCCTGTAGATATTTTGTTCCTAGATAGGAGTTTGCTTGTGTCTCCTCCATTAGATTATAAGTTCCTTGAGGGCATGGACCATATATATAATATATATTATATATAGTATATATAATATATATTATATATATAATATATATGTAATATATATACACACACACACATATACACGTATATATACATAAATATGTATATATGTATTTTTTTTTGTCCTGTGTATTCCCAGCACTTTGCATAGTGTCTGCCATATGGTAAATGCTTGTTAACTGACTAACTGATGAGCAGAACTGGGCCTCCCCACCTTAGACAGAGAGATTTCTGGGGGTAGAGATTGTCTTCTTAAACAACTCTGAGTGACCACATTCCCTCTTTCCTCTGTACCGACCACTACTGTGTATCCAGAGGTAGGATTCTAACCTTTTTTTAATCTCATGGACACCTCTGGCAGCCTGGCGAAGCCTGTAGACCCCTTCTCAGAATCTGGTTTTTAAACCTATGATTGTGTTTGTATCTTTAGCACAGAGCCTAGCACATAATAGTCACTTACTAAATGTCTGTGGGTTGATCAATGGAGGAACTGGGTTATAGATCAGGTGCTGAAAGAGACCTTAGGCACCATTCAGTCTAACCCTCTAATTTTACAGATAAGGAAATGGGGCGCAGAGGAGTTAAGTCACTTGCCCAAGGTCACACAGCTATTAAGTGTCTGAGTTGGAATGTGAACCCAGGTATTCCTGATGCCAAGTACCATGTCTGATCCACTGTCCCACATCTCAATCCCGCTTGTGGTGAGTGGGATGATGATGATGATAAGGGGTCATGGAGAAAAGACAGAACTAACTGATTTTTTTTCTACCAAGAGCAGTCTCATCAGACTGGGAGAAAGAGAATAAAAGTGGTTCATAGGGCTTTCAAAACCAAGATAAACAGGGAGAAGGCTTTAGCCTCCCCCAGACCTCCCTGCAGTGGTCACTGGCTTTGGGCAAATTGCCTTGCATAACACTGAAAGAACTGGTGAATGTGATTCCTGAATCAAAGTCAGTAATCTTTTAAAAATGTGGCCATCCCTCCTGTCTTTGCAAAAGTGGGGGCCTATGGGTGTAGGATATTATATACACTGTCAGTGGATGTGCAAGGCCCCAACCTCCTAGCCCCAGAAGGCCACAGATAAAATATACTCTCCTCTGCCCCATGTACTCCTGTTGAATTTGTGCTAACTCTTCAAAATTCAGCTTCAATGACCCTCTTGCAGGGAAACCTTCCCTTAGATGCCCAGCAGAAATGATCTTTGCTCCTTGGGATCTGACATGGCACTTTCTTGGGACCTCTCTTATCTTACGCTGTTCTCTTTTACAAATAGAGTTTGGCTAACTTTCAACCTGGGTGATGCCATCTGGGTATTAAGCAATCACAGGATTGCTGGGAAAACAAAATATAGAACGATGCTTATCTGTGGGAAAACCCCCTGGACCCTGGACCTGGTTCGTTTTTTAACTATATATAATTAATTGCCGGTATTATATATCAGTTATATCCTGCTTTAATTGTCTGGACCATATATATTCTTAAAGAGATAATGATATATCTTTAAGTATATGTATACACATACATATATGGATATAAATACATAAGGACCATTTATATATTATGAAGGGTAGCTAGATGACACAGTGGATGTAGCTCCAGGCGTGGAGTCAGGGAGACCTAAGTTCAAATGTGGACTTAGGGGTTAGCTAGGTGGCCCAGGAGATAGATCATTGGCCCTGGAGGCAGGAGGACCTGAGTTTAAATCACTCCTCAGTCACTTACTAGCTACGTGACTTTGGGCAAATCATTTAACCCTGATTACAAAAAAAAAAAAAATCTGGCCTCAGACACTTACTAGTTGTGTGATGATGGGCAAGTAATTTAACCCTGTTTGCCTCAGTTTCCTCATCTGTAAAATGAGCTGGAGAAGGAAATGGCAAATCATTCCAGTGTCTTTGCCAAGAAATCTCCAAATAGGGTCAGAAAGAGTTGGAAATGATTAAACAACAACATATCTTATGAAGATGTTTCTTAATGAAGAGAATGTTTTTACTCCTATGTATCTCTGATGTTTCTTAACAATGATAATATGTTGACTTTCATGCACTCTTCTGTATCCTGTTAGTAAAACTGTGCCTTGTTGTAACAAAATAGTAGCAGATCAGAATAGATGGAGAGTATATCCTCTGATTTCGCTGTTTTCCATATGAAAGACATTCCGTAGCAAAAAAAAAAATTAGTTGAGTTTCTTTGTACTCAAAGCTATGACTCTCCGGGCATCTCACGTCTTTGTATTAGTGACTGTCTTGGGGTTTTTCTTTCAGGCACCACAATAGTATCTTGGTTATTTGTGGGCATGTATCCTGCCCCCCTCCCCCTTTTGTGGTTTATTGTTCAGTTGTGTCCAATTCTCTGTGACCCCATTTGGGATTTTCTTGGCAAAGATACTGGAGCAGTTTGCCATTTCCTTCTCTAGCTCTTTTTACAGATGAGGAACCTGAGGAAAACAGGGTGAAGTGACTTGCCCAGGGTCACACAGCTAGTAAGTATCTGAGGCCAGATTTGAACTCAGGAAGATGAGTGTTCCTGATTCCAAGCCCAGTGCTCTGTGCACTATGGTGCCCCCTAGCTGCCCCCTGTCCTCCTACTAGATTGTAAACTTCTTGAGTATATATCTTTGTATTTCCTCCAATTCGAGGACATACCTGGCATATAGTAGGTATTTTTTAAATGTTTGTTAAATGGTTGTGATTTGCATATTTCCATATTACCCAGAGAACCTTTGGAAAAAAACTCATTTGGAGATCCCTGACCCTTCCCCTCCTGTATTAGCAGACCCCTTCTCTCAGCTCCCCAGTTGTGGTTCCGTTGGGGAAGGGGTGGTGCTTACCCTGGAAGTCAAAGTCGGTGAAGGAGGGATTGATGGTGTCAATATCGGTGCTGAGGTCTCCCTCTGGCATGAGGGTGTCCTGCATTGTTCTGGCTGGGGAGGGCTCTGATAACATCTTCATGCCATGGCTGGGTGGAGTGTGGGCAGGCAAGGGAGAGTCCTGAGGGGTGCCTGACTGGGCCCGAAGCTCACCATGCCCATCTGAAGGTGGGAATAGGGTTTGTGGGACCCCTGGCTGGGCCAAGGCTGGTGAGAGGTGTGGGTAGCTCTGTGGGTAGCAGGAGGGTGGGTGTCCTCCAAGCAGGCCTGTCATGGGGTTCTTGGCGTGGATGGGGCCTGGTGCTGGATGCAGTGAGTGGAGGGGCTGGGGGACAGCAGTGGGGTTGGCTGGGTCACACAGTGCCATTGATCGGGCAGGACCTGAGCTGGTCAGCCCCTGGGGTGGGCAGGGCATTAGAGGAGATCGAAGTTTCTCACTCTTGTCACCAATGAGTGTGTCCAGTTCTTCTGGAAGGGCCAACACAAAGAGAGAAACCCATTAAGCCCTGACTTAGCCATTCCCAAGTCCCATATTTGGCACTTAGCCCCCTTGTCTAGCCTTGAACTCTTGTTCCTGGAATGTAGCTATCAGCTCATCACTCACTTTCCCCCACCTCATCCTCATCTCTTAGCTCCTATTATTTCCTTCACTCTCTCCTAGACCTCATTCCATAGCTCCCACACCTAGTGCTCAACCCTCATTCCCAACATGTGACCACCATTCCCATTACTTTTCTTCCATTTGCATCCCTTAGCCTCCATCCCCATCATCAGGCCTCTATCATTCACTCCCATCACTCAACCCCACTCCCTTTAATTATCCCTCATCTTTATCCCTTAGCTTCCATTCCCATCACTCAGCCTTCATTTTCAGCACTTAGACTCTCCATCCCCATCATTCAGCCTCCATTTTCATCACTCAGCTTCCATCCCTGTCACTCAGCCTCTATCTCCACCACTCAGCCTTCATTTGCATCACTAGATTCTCCATTCCCAACATTCAGCCTCCATTCCATCACCAAGCCTTCATTTCATCACTTAGACTCTCCATCCCCATCACTCAGCTTTTTTTTCCACCACGCAGGCTTCATCCTCATCTGTCAGCCTCCATCCCCACCACTCAGCCTCCATTTTCTGTTTTATTAACTTTCTTTTATTTTTAGGCAATTTGGGGCTAAGTGACTTGCCCAGGGTCACCCAGCTAGTAAGTGTCAAGTGTTTGGTCTAAGGCTGAATTTGAACTCAAGTCCTCCTGACTTCAGGGCCAGTGCTCTGTCCACTGTGCCACCTAGCTGCCTCCCTTTTTTTTGTTTTTTTAATTATCTGTTATCAGCCTCCATTTTCATCACTTAAATTCTCCATTCCTAACATTCGGCCTCCATTTTCATCTCTCAGCCTCCATCCCCACCACTCAGCCCCCATCCCCACCACTCAGCCCCCATCCTCACCACTCAGCCCCATCCCCACCACTCAGCCTCCATCCCCACCACTCAGCCCCCATCCCCATCACTCAGCCCCATCCCCACCACTCAGCCTCCATCCCCACCACTCAGCCCCCATCCCCATCACTCAGCCCCATCCCCACCACTCAGCCTCCATCCCCACCACTCAGCCCCCATCCCCATCACTCAGCCCCATCCCCACCACTCAGCCTCCATCCCCACCACTCAGCCCCCATCCCCATCACTCAGCCCCATCCCCACCACTCAGCCTCCATCCCCACCACTCAGCCCCCATCCCCACCACTCAGCCCCCATCCCCACCACTCAGCCCCCATCCCCACCACTCAGCCCCCATCCCCATCACTCAGCCCCCATCTCTACCACTCAGCTCCCATCCCCAGCACTCAGCCCCTTCTAGCCATCTTCTATCCCCCTGCCAGTGTGCCCTGCTCACCTGGCTTGGCCATGCTCTTCCGAACGGCGATGGGGTCTTTCCTCTTCCACTTCTGCAGCTCTTCCTGCATCTTGTCTATCTTGGCTGGGTTGAGGGCCCATAGGCAGCCCTTGCGGGAGGAGCTGCCTGATTTGTTTTCCACCTTCTCAAAGCACTTGTTGAGGGACAGATTGTGGCGGACAGAATTCTTCCAGCCATCTGGGGCCGTCTGGTGGAGCCGAGGGGAAGGGACTGATAAGACATCTCTGAGCTTTCTTGCTTCTCAAGAGCCAGGCTTCCCAGCCTTACCCCCTTCTGGGTCCCTGAGGCACCCCAGAGAAGTCAACACACGGTGTCGACTCCCCCTCCTCAGCCTAACACTGAACTTCCTGGGCAACTACGAGCAAGAGACAAGGCACTGTAGCTGGAGCCCTGGGTGGCTCCCGGAGGGGTGAGAGGTGGGGTTCCAGAGGTCAGAAATCCCTTATTTTACAGATAAGGAAACTGAGGCCCACAGAGGTCGAGTGACTTGTTCAGACTCCTCCAGCTAGTAAGTGGCAGAATGGGATTTGAGCCCAGGATGTCTGAATTCAAACACAGTGGGTTTTTTTTTTCTTTCCAATGAAGCACACTATATAAGAGTTTGTGTGAATGTGTTTTTGCACCCTCCCCCGCTGCTAGGAGTATCTATGAGCCACTGTGTATGAGTGTGTGTGTGTATGTATGTCCCCTCCCCAAAACTGAGGCAAACAAGCAGGCTAGGGGTGCCCCTGCTAGCAGAATAAACACCCATTATGTCTTGTCATGTCACCAGAATCATAATTGGGCACACGGGGGCCTGTAAAAACCATTAGACTGACTCAGTGTGGGGAGAGGGAGAGGAGGGTGTGTGTGTTGGAGGAAGGGAAGGCCCAGGGCTCCCTGGCCTCTGTTTCCCTTTCTTTGTTCCGGCACTTGGAGGAAGGAGCTGCCTTGGGAGGGTCCCCAAAGGGCAATCTCGGAGAGAGTGCCTTAGAGCTCTCCCCTTGCTTCAGGCTGCCTTCCATCTCCCCCAGGCCTCCTTGGGCCTGGCTCCCACCCCCACTTTGTCCTCACCCTCTCTGCTTTTAAGCTGCAGTTTCTGCTTAATGAGGAATCACCACTCCCTCCTTGCTCCAGGGGAGAACATGAGGGCTTAATCATTCCCAATCAAAGCAAGAGTGAACCAGGCCAGCAGCCTCCTTTGCTACATGTTACAGGTTGGCAGAGGTGCTTTGGGCAGCTTTCCTGGGCCACTTGGGGCGGGCTTGGCCTTTCCAGGTTCCTCAGCCAGCTACAGGGGTAAGATGTGAATCCTGGCTGAGTCCTTGGAGGGCTGAGTTGTTCTGAGGCAGAGGGAGAGCCCAAATGATCTCCAGAAGGCTCTGAAGGCCTTGAGAAGGCTCTGGAATTTCTCCCCCTCCTTTTTTTTTGGTGGGGGGAGAGGTTTAGGAAAGGGGCTGAGATCTGGTCAGTGAACCTCCACCCAGAGGCAGGGTCTGCCTGAGAGGATATTCAGAAGTCCTTAAGGAAAGGGGAAGAGGTTGTTGGGAAGCAGACTCACCTCTTAGGCACTTATTCTCAGCCCCCAGTATGATGTCCCCTAGCAGAATCATCAATTAGCCATGCAGAAGGTGGTTAGTGTGTTAATGGGCACTGTGCCCTTTTACAATCCCATAAACTGGTGACTCGGGGGATACTCTCCACCCCCAGTCCCTTTGCTGGGGGCCCTAGCTCTTCCTGTTTGGAGAAGGGATGGTTGGATCCAACAATTATATCGAGTGGCCTTGCTGAGTCCTTGTCATGCAGAGAGACATATCCCCTGTCATCTCGGGCCCAGGGCAGCCCAGATTCACTTTCTCTCCTTGCTACCCCTCCCCTTCCTCCAGGGAGAGGAGGAATATCTGGAAAACAACCATGGGGTAAAGAGCTTTTCCCTGGCTGTTCTTCCCCCCCCACACACACCTTGTGTGTATCCCTTCCCCAACCTAACAGCTCTCTGGCTTATCTCACCACTCCACTCCCTTAGCCCCTTTCCTCCACCCCTCTAACCCATCCCATTGCATCCAAAAAATCCCAGTTGGAGGGAACCACAGTCCACAAAAAATATTGGGGGTAAGGGTGGACTTGGGGTTAACAGAGGGATTCCAAGTAGCTTTTGGGTTGACTTCATCTGGAGCTCTTTCTATGGAATCGAGAGGCTGGATTGTGTAGAGAAAGATCACCAAAGAGTGAAAAGTCCTAAACCTGGGGCCCTTGGACCCACAAGAGGTTCAGAAATAGATTTCAGGGGGGGTCCATGAATGTGGATGGGAAAAAAGATTACATCTTTATTTCCCTAACCTCTCAGTGAAACTTATTTAACTATGAATTAAAAAAAAAACTCTTCTGAAAAGGGAGTCCCTAAGTTTCACCAGACTGCCCAAGGGGTTTGTGAAATATAAAAAGGTAAGGAATCCATGAATTAGACCAACCATATCATGTTATATATTGTAAAATCATGGGATCTTAAAAGGTGGAAGTGGGGCAGCTAGGTGGCGCAGTGGATAGAGCACTGGCCCTGGAGTCAGGAGGACCTGAATTCAAATCCGGCCTCAGACCAAACACTTGACACTTAATAGCTGTGTGACCCTGGGCAACTCACTTAACCCTGATTGCCTTAAAAAAAAAGGTGGAAGGAACTTTAGAGGTCATCTGCTCATTTTATAGCTAGGAAAACTGAGTCCAGAGAGAGGGGAGTGACTTGGTCACCCAAGTTCAGTAATTAGAAGAGCCAGGACTCAAACCCAGGTCCTTCGATTCTCCCTCTATACTGCCCTCCCCCCTCTAACTCTCTCTTCCATGGCACCATATTGTCTCATGACACTTCAGCCAGGAATGGGGAGGTCTTTCTTCCCTCAGCCAGCCGTGCCTCACCTCCTTTCACTCCTGGCTTCAGTCCTTCAGAAGGAACACAAAGTCCTTTGGAGAACTCATCATGCCAGGTTGTGCCCTCTACCCCACCTAGCATGAGAGCAAGCAGCACGGCTGATGTTGAGGGCAATGGTTGGCTTCTTGGATTGATGGGACAGTTGCCCAACATATCTTCCTCGACCAGGTTACCCCTTGGTAATCGACTCAAGCATCCTTGCTCTGTCCCACCTTCCATCGGCCATCTTGCCTTGCCTTTGCCTATGTGGACTGGGGAGACAGTGTGGGGCAGGAGTTGGCTCTGGAGGGGGAGGAATTGGCTTCAGCCCCAGCCTCTGAGGTGTATTACCTGTATGACCTTGGACAAGTCCCTTGGACCTCGTTTATCTCATGTATGAAACAAGAGTGTGTCTAGATGGCCTCTGAATGGGACTCAGTTTCTTTCTCTGTACAATGAGAAAGTTGGACTAGATGACCTCTGGGATTCCTGCCAATGGTAGATGGGATTCTAAGATTCTTCACCTCCGTGGGCCTCAGTTTCCTCCTTTGTACAATGAGGGGGATGGACCAGATGGCCTCTGGGGTCTCTTCCAGCTCCGAAGCCAGAGTCCTCTGATTTCCCCACCCCCAACCTAAAAGATGTTTTCTCCCTTAAGTCAAAGGTAAACGTAGCAGAGAGTGATGTAACTGGCTAAGAACAACAACTGGGGTAAAAAAAAGCCGTCCAACCTCTTCTATTTCCAACCCTATAAAACAGGGATTACATGTCTCCTAGTAAAAATAATTAAGCCAGGAAGATGGGCTGGGAGGGGAGGGCTGGGGGAAGGAGGGAGGAGCAGGAGGAGGCGGGATGGGTGTCAGGGTGGGGAGCTCGGGGCTTCCTGGGGGAGGCCGATGAATGTGGGGTGGCCTTGGGAGGGGTGGCCCCCTCTCTCAATGGTCTAGGGAGCAGGTCCCTTGGAAAGATCGAGAAGGATGCAGAGAGGTGCTGGGTCACGGTCGGACGCCCACTTGCTCCTTTAACCCTGCCCCTCGAATGGGCTTTGAGAGAAGAAAGGGATAGGGATGGGGCCTGTGATTTCCTCAGTACAGGGAACTCCCAAGTGGGGAAACTCCCTCTACCGATGCAAGTCAGCACCTCCTCTTCACTTGATCATTTTTTTTTAGAGAGTTGCCTAGAGCCCTGGGAAATTAAGTGATTTGTTTGCCCAGGGTCACACAACACTAAGTTTGAGTCAGAATGGAGGCTTCCTGGCTTTGAGGCCAGCTGTCTATCTACCACACCACTGAGGTATACAGGAGAAGGAGCACCTTAGTCTCCCAAGGAGGGGGTGGATGTAGAATGCCTTTTGTCTTGAAGATGATGATATGCATTGGGTAGCTCCTGAGACACCCTGGGAATGCTCTGGTATCATCTTGGTAGGACAAAGGGTCTCACAGGATCTACAGGTTTTTCAAATAACTCTCAGAATTATCTGTGGTTCTTAGATTTTTTTGGGGGGTGAGGCAATGGGGTTAAGTGACTTGCCCAGGGTCACACACTAGTAAGTGTCAAGTGTTTGAGACCAGATTTGAACTCAGGTCCTCTTGACTCCAAGGTCAGAGCTCTATCCACTTCACCACCTAGCTGCCCCTTGGGTCTTTTTTTTTTTTAATTTTCAGGCCAGATCTCCGCCCCCTTCCCCCCACAAACTTACAGGTGCTTAATTGAATGAGCTGGAGAAGGTAATGGCAAACCAGTCCAGTGTCTTTGCCAAGAAAACCCCGAATGGGGTCACAAAGAGTTGGACATGCCTGAAACGACTGAGTAACAACTTGAACATTCACTTAAAAACATTGGGAAGGTAGAAACTCCCCAATGGCAGATGGAAAGGTGCTATTATTATTATTATTATCATCATCATCATCATCTGTGAGTTTGGATTATCCATGCTACACGTTCCCCTTTATCAAGGAAAGAATCAAGAGTAATCTGTGCCTAAGAGAGCTAAGGCCTAAGTAAGTACTCCCGGCAGAGTGTTGTGACTGACTCCCTAAAGAAAGGAATTTCTCCCTTGCGGAACAAGACAGAGCAGAAGGAGTGTGAGGAGGGGTGCTTTGTCCCAAAGACAGGAGCTCTTCGAGTCAAGGACTTAGGGTCTGAGAGGTGGGAAGGGCATTTCTGATGCTTGGCTCATGGACAGCTCCCTAGTTCCTTGCTGAAAGGCAGGTCGATGTGGGGGGTGGGGGTGTGTGTGTGGAGAGGGTAGAGAGGGAAGGACCCTGGAGAGAAGAACTTGGCCTGTTAGCCTTCTCCTAGGCTGGGTGATAGACAAGCCTGAGTCCCCAGTCATCAAGCTGCTCTAGTGTGAACAGGGGATGGGGATGAGAATAGTCCCCTCAGGGAGAAACTATTGAGTACCTGGGACAGAGAGACATGTGGCCAGAAGGTAAGGAGATGCTGTGGATTTAGGCTAGTGGCAAGGGAGGCTTTCCCATCAAAGCTGCTCATGGCCCTAAATTCTAATCCAATTTCTTTTCCTAACTTGTGGTGTGATTCTGGGCAAACTTTGTATCTGTTCTTCCCCATCTAGAGAGAATCTTATCCATCCCATCAGAACAAAACCTGTTTGGTTCTCTTTCCCCCCCACCCCCAAAGCCCCTCTGCTAACATTGGAAGCCTAGTTCTCTAGGTGGCTGGTAGGGTAGTCATGATTCCTGGGCTTGGAAAGGCCTCTACAGACATTAAGTCCATGGCCCTGCCTCTAGGCAGGACTGCACCCCTGCCACCCACAAGAGATCCTTATCTCTTTCCAGAAAAGGAGATTGGTGCTACTAACCTGGCATCCCATGGCATCTTTCACAACTGTCTCCCAACCAAATTCTTTACGCTCTTAATGATTTTCCCTACCAAGTTGCCTGGGTCCCATGTGTGGGGAGGGTGAAGGTTGAGAACTTTGGAGAACTCATCATGCCAGGTTGTGCCCTCTACCCCACCTAGCATGAGAGCAAGCAGCACGGCTGATGTTGAGGGCAATGGTTGGGAAAAGTCTTTCCTTTCTTGGGGCCTCTCATCCTTTTCCTTAAAGAAGCAGAAGTTTTAACCTAGATGCCCAGTCCAAGTGTCTTGCCCTCTCTATTCTCCCCATTTCCCCATCTGGGGAGACCTGGAGCTATCTTACCTCTCTTTGGAACAAGACCTAACAGAGACCCCTTCAATGACATCAGGAATTTGATCATCATCCAAGGGATGGGGAGGAAGAGGATGGAAATGGAAGAAAACATGCTTCCTTGCTATCTCAGTTCCTTACTCTAGCTAGGTTGGATAACTGAGGCAGGGCACTGGCTTTCTACCTCCTGGCTTATGGGAATAACTGCTCTTAGAGAATGAGCTCAGGGAGGTCTAGGCTTGGGGAATGTCAAAGCCAGGCAAGTGCATGGTTGGGCTTACCTTGAAATAAGGGAAGTGTTCAGTCATAAAATTGTAGATCTCACTGACTGGAAGGCTGCCTGTCTTGCTGTTCTTGAGGGCCATGAAGATGAGGATGCTGAAGGAACAGAGAGACCTCTGTAAGTTCATGCCCCTACTCTTCTAGAGCCCTACTCAGTGGCAGGCATGCTCATAGAATATAAACTTCTTGAGGGCAGGGACTGTTTCATCTTTATCTCTCTATCCCCTGTGCTTATTTTAACAAGTTAGTCCACAAACATTTATTAAGCATTTACTATGTGTTAGGCACTGTGCTAAATACTGGGGATAGAAAGAATGGCAAAAACATGGTCCCTGCCCTCAAGGAGCTCACATTCTAAAAGGAGATATGACATACAGATAACTATGAACATACAAGATATATACAGGGTAGATGGGAGGTCATCTCAGAGAAAAGGCACTAGCAGTGTGGGCAGCCAGGATTGTAGGTGCTCAATTAATGTTTGTCCAATGAAGAGAATTGAATTGAGTTTCAGTTCAGCATGTTAGGCTTGTCTGAATGCACTAGAGCCAGGATGGGGAACCTGTGGCCTCGAGGCCACACGTGGCCCTCTAGATCCTCAAGTGTGGCCCTTTGACTGAATCCAAACTTTACAGAACAAATTCCCTTAATAAAAGGATTTGTTCTGTAAAATTTAGACTAAGGCCACACCCGAGGACCTAGAAGGCCAACTGGAGACTTGGAAATCTATCCCAGTTCTGTGTCTTCAGTGGTAAATCGAACCTCTCTAGGCTTCACATATCTCATCTGAAGAATAGGGAGAAATATCCCCTGACATCTACTCCCTCATGAGGATAAAATGAAAGGAGAAAATTATTGATTAAAAGGGATGGCTCTCTGAAAGGGAGGAGAAAGAAGGATATAGGGGGAAATTTGGACAATGTACAAATACAAGATATCAATTAAAAACTCAGTTTTTTAAAAAATGTAGGGGAAGAACTCTGTTCTGAGCCTTTTTGGAAATTGGAAATCTGAAGGATCCTTGCAATTATTAAGAGATGATCGACCAGCTTTCGAACATCTGCACCAATGGCAGAGTGCCAGGATATGGATGGATCAACAAATAACACAAAAGCCATTTTGAATTTAGAGAAAGTTCCATGATCTTTGGGCATCAGTTGACCTTCCTAATTCCATCTGGCTTAGGCCGTGATTAGTAAAAGCAGTAATGATAGCTTGCATTTATATAACGCTTTACCATTTACTATCCTGTGAGATAAGTAGAGCAAATATTATTATTATCATCATCTGCACTTGGCAGAGGAAGAAACTGAAGCTCAGAGAGGAGGAGTGAATTGCCCAAGGTCAAGGTTAAGTGGCAAAACTGGAATTAGACCCTAAGTGTTCTGGGCCTCTTTCCATTATACCACCTCCCCACTACATTAAGGTAGAGCTGAGCTCGGGTTGACTGACAGAGGGAAGAAAGTGTCAGAAATGTAATGGCAGTTAAGAGAACCAATCTGGTCTGTATGCCAAAGAGATCATAACAATGGGAAAAGGACCTACATGTACAAAAACATTTATAGCAGCTCTTTATGTGGTGGCAAAGAATTGGAAATTGAGGGGATGCCCATCCATTGGGGAATGGCTGAACAAGTTGTGGTACATGAATGTAATGGAATACTACTGTACTATAAGAAATGATGAACAGGCAGACTTCAGAAAAATCTGGAAAGACTTATATGAACTGATACCCAGAGAAGTGAGCAGAACCAGGAGAACGCTGTACACAGTAACAGCCATGTTGTGTGGTGACTGACTTGGATAGACTTGGCTTTTCTCAGCAAGGCAAGAATCTAAGACACCTCCAAAAGACTCATGATGGAAAATGCTGTCCACATCCAGAGAAGGAACTGTGGAGTCTGAATGCAGATCCAAGCAGACTATTTGCTCTCCTTTTCTTTTGTTGTTTTGTTTTGTTTCTTCTTTCTCATGGTTCCTCCCATTAGTTCTAATTCTTCTTTACATCATGACTAATATGAAAATATGCTTAATATGAATGTATAAGTAGAGCCTGGATCAGACTGCCTGCCATCTTGGGGAGGGGGGAGGAGAGGGAGGGGGAGAAAATTTGAAACTCAAAATGTTACGGAAGTGAATGGTGAAAACTAAAAACAAATAAATAAATAATTGAAAAAAAGAGAGAGAACCAATCTGTACTCTTCCTTCACTGCTCCTACCCATCAGCCACCAGAGCCAGAGCCTGTAACCACAAGATGAAGCATAAGTTAATGCCTATAGTGTGGGGGTTAACAACAGTCAATAATCCTTGGGGACTAATGCCCACAAGGCCCAGTCAAGGTTGTAGATGAGATTCTTGGTCAGTTGCAGGTTGGAGTTCTGAGGTCCTTTCTAACTCTGAGATTCAGTGGAATCTGGCCCTATTCCTCTCCAAAATTGTCTAGGCAGCTGCATATCATCTGAGTATTGGAGCCAGTGCTGGAGGTGGGAGGTTGTAGCAGGAAGGGTTGGGGTAGAACACCCATTATAGGTTCTTACATGGCGTTCGAGCTGAAAGGGAGCTCAGAGTTATAGATTTTGCCTAAGGGTCGTCTAGGCCAATTCCGACATTTTACAGATGAGGACCGAGACCTGACTAGGTTCAGTCATTTGGCTAAGGGCATACAAGTCTAAGTGGCAGAGCCTAGACTAGGTCATCTGATTATGAATTCCACACTTTCACTATCCTGTACCTTTTCTAGGTCCAAACCCTGGTTTTACAGAGTAGGAAGTTGGAAAACATCGAAGGGAAGTGACTTGTCTGGCTTCGTGAGCAAATCTGTGGCACAATGGTCCCTAGAATCACCGGGTCCAGGGATGAAAATGATCTTAGAGGCCCATCTAGCCCCCAGGTTTACTGAAAGGGCAAAATGAGGCTCAGACTGTTGAAGTGCATTGCTGAAGGTCACACAAGCTGTTAAGTGTCAAAATCAGGTCCTCACACTCTTATGCTGTGTGCATTCCGGGTCTCCTGATTCCCATTCTAGGGTTCTTTCTGTCCCACCTGACTGCATCCTAACAGCATGCTGAGTTCTGAGGGGTTGGGTGCGGATGAGGCTGAGTGGGAATGGGGAAATGGGAAGAGAGGCAGTAATTGGGGGAGAGGAGTATTGGAGGGGAAGGCGCTTTGCCTAGGCCAGAAAGGAATCAGAGTGTGGTTACCTGTACGAATAGATGGGCTTGGGGAACAGCGGCTGCTGAGACTCCACGCTGGCTGGAGGGGCAATCCTCTGGTAAGCATAGTGTGGGGATGGGAGGTAGGTCATAGGATAATTGCCATTGCCAGGAGAGTACTGTAGAGAGAAAGGAAGTCAGTATGGCGGAGTTTCTGGTGAGTTCAAGCCTCTTCATCAAGATAGCGCCCCTTCCCTTTGATTTCTTCCTAACATAGAGACACATCCCCAGAAGCCTTTTAGCCTGATGCCTAATGAAGATTCAGGCAGGAACTGAAATTTAGAGAGGATAACAACATCAGAAAAGCAGGATGGCATAGTGAATGGAGCACTGGACTTGGAGTCAGGAAGACCTGGATTCAAATCCTACTTCAGACACATTATCTGTGTGATACGACCCTGGGCAAATCATTTAACCACTCTGTGCCTCAGTTTCCCCATTTGTAAATTTAGGAGGTTGCACCTCTGAGGGACTTTTCAGCTCTGAATCTATGATCCTATGATCAAGAATTCGGGGGCATATATGTGTGGGAGGTCCCTCATATCCTTGTTAGTTGATTCACTCCCCTCCATTTGCTTTCACTAGTCACAAGATGGCTAAGTTTTGTAGGGAGTGAATGAGACCTTAGCTTTAGAGCTGGAAGGAATCTTAGAGCTCTTCTAACCAACCTCTTTGTTCTATAGATGAGGAAAGTGAGGTTCAGATTTTGGGGGTTGATTTTCCCAAGACCACACAAGGTAGGATTTTAGCCCAGGCTCTCTGACCCCAAGTCCAACACTCTACTGGGATAGAGACTGACCTTCACGGTGCGCTTCTCCCTACAGCTGATCTGGCTTCACACGTTCCTTGGCAACTACAAGCACACAGGTAGGACATGGTCCACCTTGGGACCGGTGCGTGACATGGAGCACCTTGGGGACTTCTGTCCTCCATATTGGGTAAGTCACTCAATTCCCTTCCCTGCTCCTGAGTGCTCTGGACCCTTGCCCACACCTCTCTGGCCTTGGGGGAGGCCAGTAGCCCCTGAAATGTGGCCATCACCATTAGCAATGGCAGGGCCCGGGCATTCATCAGTTTCTTAGCCCTTTTATGAGTTTCAGTGGCTCCTTGGAAGGGCAGGAGGTGGTGGCAGGGTTGGGGTGGGGATGGAGGGGGCCGGTTTTATGCGGCGTGCGAGGGCTGTGAAGTGTCAGGGACGGGCCTTTTATGGGGGGGTGGGAGACTTCACCTCCCCAAGGTGCTCCCTGTCTCTCGAGCTTTTCAGGTCACCTAGAAGGAACTTAGGGCTGAGTCAACCTCTACCCCAGGCCCCATAAAGCCCAGGGAGGGGCCATCTGGTTCAGAGGCTGGAATCAAAGCAAGCACTGGACTTTCTGAAGGCATTTGACAGAGGCCCAATTAGGATGGCGCCTGGCCATTGCTGAATCCTTGTTAGGGACTTGGGACTTAGTCCCTGAAGCTCCCTTATGCTCTAATCTCCCCTTGCCCCCCAAAAACTGTTTAGCAACTCTGTCTGTCTCCTGTGCCCTCCTTTCTCCACCAGACCAGACGCTGTCCAAGCTCTCTTTCCAGCTTGAACGTTCTGGTCTGAGGTTTCTCTTGGCCCCTTTCTCTTCTGGTTGGGGAGGGTTCTACTTGTCTACGCCTGGCACTGCTGCTTTCACTGCAAACGGGGCAAATACTGCTGGAGAGCTGGGGAATGAAACCTGCTCTGCAGGCAAGGCTTGTCCTAGCGCCAGGCGGCAGGTGGATGGAGATGGGTGCAGGGCATATCACTTGCTCTGTCTTGCCCGGCTACTCCCGGGAAGCGTTTGAGCTCCTCCGATGTGGGGATTTTTAAAAACTTTTTCTACATCCAGCTGATGCCAGTGTGGGGTAATCACTTGGCATCCCAGGCACCAGGGGTGGAGCTTGAGACCTGGGGGATGGGAGGATGGGCCAAGAGAAAAGCTGGGAAAGGAGGATGGATCAGAAGGGACTGGAACAATGAAGGAAGAGAGCTTAGGTTTCACAGATTTGGAGCTGGAAGGGGTCATAGGCACCATCTTATCCAATCCTTTCATTTTACAGACTAGGAAACCGAGGACCAAGGCAGTTAATTGACATGGCCCAGGTTGCACTGGTGGTGATGACCAGAGGGGCCTCTGTCATATAATATCAGAGCTGGAAAGAACACTGGAGATCATCTCACCAAACCTGCTCATTTTCCAAAGGAGAAATAAGACCCAGAGAGAAGTGACTTGCTCAAGGTCACACGGTGAATAAGTGGCATATTTAGGATAAGATCACACTAGTGTATAGTGTTCTTTTTATCATGATGCATGGCCTCCCTTACTTCACCACACTCTCCTCTCATCTCTTCTCATCTTTACTATCCTTGGACCCTTAATTTTAGGTACCTTTTATCGCCATCTCTATCCCTTATTTGGTCAAAAACTCTTCTGTCCGTATTTATGAAAGGTAACTCCTTCCCTTTTCATCTGATTTGTTTACACTGTGACCTTTTTTGTAGCTCATTGTGGTATATGGTGTGAGATGTTGGTCTGGACCTAATTTCTGCCTGATTGCTTTCTAGTTTTCCTAGTAGTTTTTGTTAAAAAGGAATGTAGTTGGTTCCTTTGCATTTATTGAACACTAAGCTACTGTGTTTAATTGTTCCTGCATCTTGTTTCTCCTTCTCCTTCTCCAACTTTCTCCACAGATTGCTCTGTTTCTATCTTTTGCCCTTCTGGAATGTATATCTCAGTTCCTAGTTCTGTTAGCTTGGCTTCTCTTGAGGCTGAGACCATCAGCCCCTGACTGGGATTTCATAACTGGAGCAGAAAATCCCCCCCCTACTGGGATTAGAATTCCCTCTCCCAAATGGCCAAGTGAACTTTACTTGTCTTTGGGGGCTACACGTGAGGTTGAGCACCTGAGGGTTTGGTCTGTAGCTGCTTCCTTTATTGCCCTAAGAAAGGGCCAAGAGGGCCAGCTTCTTCCTGTAGTATGGCCAGGGCCATGTGCTCCATTGCCTTCTGGAAAACTCTCTTACGCTCCCAGGAGCATCTCAGGAGGGCAAAACTCCTGACTAGTCCATGCATTGAGATTCAGTGTCTGTATTGTCTCCTAGTCCCCCATGAGACCCCTCTGCTCTCCCCTGCCCTTCATACCTACCTGGTGGAAGGGCTGTGAGGGGCAGTACATGTGCTGGGGCTGGTAACAATACAGTCCAGGTGGGCCCTCCATAGGGGGTGGTTTGAGTTTGACCTCTGACCCGTGCTGGAAGAAGAAATAGAAGAGATACTTGGGAGACAGCATGAATTAGCGACTAGGGCACTAAGGTTGGAGTGAGAAAAACCTGCCTCAGCTACTTATTATTTGGGGGATTCTGGACAAGTCCTTAATCTCTCTGGGGCTTTGTTTCCTCATATGTAAAACATGGTGGTTGGACTCACTGGCTTCTAAAGTCTCTAACTCAAAATCTATGATCCTGCATAGTGGGTCCATCTCCATCCCCAAGAGGACCTAAAGAAGCTTCCACGTCCAAGGACCAGTGCTTTACCCCAAACCAAACTCAGTCAAGTTTCTCTCTCCCATGGTTCTTCTCTTTCACCCCTTGCTCTCACTTTTCTTCTCTTCTTCTGGCGGGCAGAGAAATGAGGGAAGAGGAGGATGGAGCTGAGGAAGCCTTTGGGAGTCATGGAACCAAAGAATGGCAGAGCTGTCATGCCCAACTTCCTCATTTGACACAGGAAGTCATGGAGGCCCGGGGAAGGATGGTCACACAGCTATGGGAGATGGAGTAACTCCTAGTCGCGGGCTCTTTCCATTACGTCATGAAGTCTTACCTACAGCCCTACTGCTCATTACCTTAGCCGTTACCCTAGATGAGAGGCTGGAGTGTCAGTCATGGCTGCAGATGCCCCCAAATGCACTGACTTGGTGAGGGCCACAACATCTCTGCGGAAGGGCCAAAGGACAAAGACCCAGCACTCAACTGCTGTGTCTTAGAACCCAAACGGGAATTGGATTCAGGAGGCCCCCAAATCAGCTCCCAGCGGAGGGAGACGCAGGGCACCCAAACCCCCAAATCCAAATGTCCAGAGAGCTAGGGCAGGTACTGTCTCCAGGATTCCAATAGGGAAGCCATGAGCTGCTTAGAAATGCTGAAAATGCAGGACTTGGAGGACTTGAGTTCCGATCCTGATTCTGATACATTTGCTGTGTGACAATGGGCAAGTCACTTAAACTCTGTGAGCCTCAGTTTCTTCATCCATAACATGGAGACAATACCAGCTATAGCACCTACTGTGCGGTATACCTCTGGGTTACTGAGGCTCAAATAAGAGAAGGTGTATGTGTACCTAAAGTGCTTTGCATACTTTAAAGAACTACGTAAATGACAATTATTATTTTGTGGGAGGGAGGGAGGGAATTAAATGTATGATTTAATTGGCCTAAGGAATTCCCTTTACCAAAGCAGGTTGGCACTTTCTTAGCAACTGATTATCCTAGAGAGATACCTAGAACACTGAGAATTTAAGTGAGTTGTCTAGGGTCACACTGCCAGTAGGTGTCAGGGGTAGAATTCAAACCTGGGTCTTCTTGACTCTGAGGCCGGCTTTCTATGGATTGGGCCAGGCTACCTCTCCTATGATTGTTATTATAGGAAAGGACAAGCTCACTTAAATGGGAAGAAGGGTCAATCCAACATTAGCTCTCCTCCCCTTTCACTCCTCCCTCATTAGCTTCCCCACCACATGAACCATCTCAGGCAAGTTGAAACAGACATGTTCAAATCGTTCCATGATGTCTGTCTTGCTTGTCCTCTTCAAACCCGACGGAAGTGCCGCCTCCTCCATGAAGCCCTCCTCAGCACTCAGTGCTTCTCTCTCTAACACTCTGTATAGCCCTTGAGTCCCTCATCTGGCCCTTAGCTCCTGCTACATTTATTATGATTTAATTTTATTATTAATCACTTTTTAAAATTATTATTGCCTATTAGCACCTTGAGGGCAGAACCCATGTCCTGTTCATCTTTGCTGATCCTATAGTGTAGAGAACACAGTAGGAGGTCAATAAATGTATGTGGGTGATGATCACAAGATGAAACAGAGAGGCAGTATAGGATGATGGAAAGAACTCTGGTTCTGGAGTCAGGGATCATGGGTTCAAATCCTTCACCTGATGCTTATTACCTCAGTGTCCTTGAATGAGTGACCTAATAATAAGAGCTAGCATTTTTATAAACCCTACTATGTGCCAGGCACTGAGCTAAGCACTTTTCAAATTTTGTCTTATTTAATCCACACTGCAACTCTGGGAGGTAAGTGTTATTATTATCCCCATGTTACAGATGGGGAAAGTGAGGCAAACAAGAGTTAAATGACTTGCCCAAGGTTGCACAGTAAGTGTGTGAGGTCAGATTTGAACTCAGTCAGCTCTTCCTGACTCCAGGCCCACTGTGCCTATCTGCTGTGCTGCCACCTAATTTAACCAGGCTTAAACTTCTTGGGTCTTGGGTTCCCTGTCTGCAAAATGAGGGTATCGGAGGTGCCTTTATGAGAGATTGAATCACAGACCATCGGAGATGGAAGAGGTGTTTGAGACGTGTGGTACAGTGGAGAGGAAGCTGGACTTGGTGTCAGCGTCCTGGGTTTGAATCCTGCCTCTGTGTGTCCTTGGGCAAGTCCCTTCATCTCCCTGGGTCTCAGTTTCCTCCACTGGAGGCTGACTTAGATGCCCTTTCAGGTCCCTTCCAGTCCTAGAACTAGGACCTCATGACCCAACGTGGGCAGCCTTGGTCAAGGTCACTTAGTAAGGGTGGGCAAGGAGCGAATGCCTAGGAACGTAGTTTGCTTTTGCTCTTGTCCTTGATAGGAGGGAGTGGGATGGGTTGGAGGGCAGGAAGACTTCTCTGGATAGCTTCAGTGGTCTGGGATGGCTCAGGAGAAATACTGCCCGGAGACAGGGAGACAGACAAGTTGACCTCCCGAGTTCTCTTTCTAGGGAGGTCTGTGCATACACCTGAAACCTGAGCGGGACGCCAAAGGGGTCCTTCTGAGAACAGCGGCTGCTCACGTCAGTTCCCAATTGTACGTTCTCTTGTATGATTGCTTTGGCCGATGGGATGAAAGCCTTGGATTGGAAGCTTAGAGGGATTCTACATCTTGGAGGTCTAGAAGGTACGTTAAAGAACATCTAATCACCTAGATAAGGACATTATAGGACCTGGGTTTGAATTCCAATCTATTTACTACCTTGGATAAATCAATTCACTTCTCAGAGACCTCTGTTGCTTCTGTAAGACTAAGGATTATGTGATCCTGAAAGCCCTTCTCTTGCTAGAACCTATACCCATCAATGTATCCATGGACCGCCGAACTCCTTGAGGTAGCTGCTTCCTCCAATAGTGCTGATTGTGACCCATCAGACAGCAAAAACAAATCATTGTGGATAACCTAAAAATGACTTCTTCTGTGCTTGTGGAATGTGGTTTTGTACCGACATTTGCATATGGGTGTGTCAGATATGCTGGAGAATCATGACACTTCAAACAAAAAATAATGAAACCACACCATAGAGACCTGACTCAGGAGGAGCTGGGAAGCCAGACAGCTTCCCTACCCTGTCAACCCCCTCCTTCCTGTACCTGGCCATGACATTCTTCCCCTTCCTGCCCCTTCCTCCTCCATGCTCTGCTGGTAGGTGATGACTTTACAGCCCCAGCTGAAGTCTAAAGCAGAGCTGCCTCCTTCCTGGCTCACACTTGCCCTGGGTGGTGTGGTGGGGTGGTGGATCAGAGAGGGAACCCAGAGCCCTTCGGTTTCAAAGACCTCCAGTTGGGCTGCTGCCCGGGGATGGGGCAGAGGACAAAGGAAAGAGGTAGGGCCCAGGTGGCCTCTCACTCACCATCATCTGTGGGTTGTGCTCCTGGCTTGGGTAATGGGGTCCATTGCACCAGGCAGTGGCCTCTGCTGAGAAGCTGGGGGCGAATGGCTCTGTGTCCCCTGCACTGGCCACATCCTCAAAAGTCTCCATGCACCCCGGGCTCTTGAAGGAGTGGCCATCCAGGCCAAGGGCTGGATGGGCCTCGAGAAAAACGTCCTCATTGAATTGCCGCTTGTAAGGGTGGAAGGGGATACGGCTGTCTTTGAGGAAGCGTCCGGGGCTCCCCCCCACCGGCCCATCCTCATAACCGAAGTTCTGGTACTTCTCTGCCTGGGAGAGACGGAATGCTGTCTGGACTGGTCCAGCGGCAAAGTGACCCTGAAGCTGCTCGGGGCACGGGGAGGAAGGGCTGGGGCTGTGGGAGGAGATTGAAGGCTCCGCTTCTGGCTGGACATCGCCTGGGTAGGGGGGGCAGCTGAAGCCAGGGTTCTCCTGGAAAAGGAAAGAAATGATGGAACGAGCCTGCTGGCTCTGGAGGCCAGCCCGGAGGAGGCAGCTTTAGGGTGGGACCACTGGACAACCACCGAGGATACAGAAGAAGGGAAAAATGGGGCACCCTCTGAGACAGATAGGGGATCCATGATGTCTGCTCTTCTGAAGCTTTGACTCAGTGTTCAGTGAACACACGTGAGGTTGGCATTCAGGACATCTACTGTCCTCTAGTCCTGAATCTGCCGCTCACTCTCTGGATCTCTGCATCCTAATGTAGGGTTTAGATCAGATGACATCTAAGGTCCCTTCCAGGTCTGACATTCCGGGATCTATAATTATGTGATAATAATTACTGACATTTGTATAAGGTTTTTTGTTATGCTGAGTGTTGCCCAGATGGTCATCTCTGATCCTCCCCGAATAACTGATCATCATCATAGATGGGACCCCTGAGGCCTCTCATTTTACAAATGAGGAAACTGAGGCCAATACTATAAGTCACTTGGCCCCATTTTCCTTTATTTTACTCAGGAAGTCTTTGAGGCCTAGAGAGAGGAAAGGGCTTGGCCAAGGCCACACAGGCAACAAGAGCTGAGATTTGAACTTAGGCTGACTCCAGATTTGGAGCTCTTCTCACTTCCCATGGTCACTCAAAGTCAGGAGAGCGGCCAGGGGCCCCACACCCACCAGGTACTTACACTCTGCGGGGGTGGGGAACCCGTGGCCCTCCGGGTCTGCATGAGGTCTTCTCGATGCCCTCCCTCGAGGCTCTCCGGAGGGGTCAGTGGGATGTCAGATGGCTGCTGGAGCAGAGACACCATCACCTGATCCTGGCTTCAGAGAAAGTCGGCTGCAATGAGACCCCAGTGCCCCGGCCCCGCTGGTAACTATGTGGAAGCCTGGGAACTTTCTCCTGCCTTCATCTCCCCCCTCCAGTCATGGCCCCATGATGGCTGGTGCTCTTCTCGAAGGAAATGGTTCTAGAGCACTTTACTGGAACCCAGATTCAGAGCTCAGCTCTAGCACCCCCTTCTACTGAGGCCTTTTTTTCCTAATCTCCCCAACTCCTCCAAATTATCTGCCATTTTTGTATTTATCTTGTATTTATTCGGCATTTGCTTATACGTGTCTGCTCTGAAAGAATGTTGGCTCCCTGAGGACAGGGACTGTTTCTCCTCAGTACCTAGCCCAATGCCTGGCACAGTGTCAGAAAGAAATACTTGTTAAATTTCCTGCTATAGTTGGGAAAAAATGCTTGTTAATTAGTCGGTTGAAATGTGATTTGTTATTGTTAGAATCCTCACCTAAAACCCTCCCCATAATTGGAATATGGAGTGGATGAGACAGAAGAGGGAAAAAAGTAAATTCCTTGTGGGGGGGGGAATGTTCACTTTTCTTGTGTTCCCTCCCCATCTCTGCCCCAGAGCCTAGGCACAGGGCCTGGCACATAGTAAAATAATGATTGATAGTATGATGATGGATGAAACTGGCACATAGGTATCCATTCAACAAGATGCTTAAGAAAAAGCTGTTGAATTGCAACAAATGCCCTCAGTCTTCCTATCTGTAAAATGGGAGCTATGTGATTTTAAAGATTCCTTTCATCTCTAAAATCTCTCTGATCTTATGATCCTCTAAACCCTCATACAGGCCCCAGGCACGGAGAAGAATCGTTGAATGAAAGAAATGGGGAGAGACGGGGGGAATAAGGAGAAGACTTGAATTATCTTGCTGCCGTAATCCATTCAGAAAGAGCATTGACCTGAGTGTTGGGACACCTGGGTTCTCATCCTAGTTCTGCTGGCCACACGCTGTCTAATCTTGGGCAGGTCCCTTCCCTTCCCTGGGCCTCAGTTTCCTCTTGTGTAAAATAATAGGGTTGGACAATCTGAGACATGATTTGGTGAATCTAATGTACGTCACTAGCCTCCCTAGCACCATGAGGCCAAGAGTCCAGGCTGGACTAGCGTGTGTATGGGTGTGTGTATGTGTGTGAGTGTGTGTGTCTGTGTGTGAGTATATGTATGTCTGTGTGTATGTGTGCATGAGTGTGTGTGTATGTGAGTGAGTATGTGTGTCTGTGTGTGAGTATATGTGTCTGTGTGTATGTGTGTGTGAGTGTGTGTATACGTATGTGTGTGTGCACACGTGCATGTGTGTGTGTAACTGTGTGTGTGTATATATATAGGACAGGGTTAAAGAGCTATCCTTAATGTGCATTAAGCCTGTTTAAGAACAGAGAATTAGGGTGACCCTCTGAGGTCCTCACTTTGGGGAATGCAGAAAGGACCTCCAGGCTGAAGATGTTTTCAAAAAAACCAAACAACCCAACGCTCCTATACAACACATCAGTCCTCAGTTCATGTCACTGAGTGGAGTGGGATGGCCTCCCCTCTCTTCCACGGCCTCCCCCTTTAGGCCATACCCTTCCACACCCTCTCTCTCTCTCTCTCTCTCTCTCTCTCTCTCTCTCTTTGCTTTTTGGTGAGGCAATTGGGGTTAAGTGACTTGCCCAGGGCCATACAGCTAGTGTCAAGTGTCTGCAGCTGGATTTGAACTCAGGTCCTCCTGACTCCAAGACCAGAGCTCTGTCCACTGCGCCGCCTAGCTGCCCCCCTCTCTTCTCTTTTAAGGGTACCTTTGATGCACAGAACAGAGACTTTTAGAGATCATCTAATTCTATCCCAATTATAGATTTTGAATCAGAGGTCCGGAGAGTTGGGAAGTGACTTGCCCAAGGTCTCCTCGAGTTACAGGTAACAGAATTTAGATTCTTCTGACTCCAGATCCAGTTATCTGAGCTAACACTAAGAATTTTGTCACTTGGCACAAAAGTAGCTGAGGCTGAGGTGGAGAGAAAGGCATAAAGGACAGTAGGACTGTGGGGTACAGTTGCCTGGACAGAGAGATTAGTTGAATCTTCTCATAAAGTTGTGGGGATTGGGTAAGAGGAGGGAGGCATGGTCTGGCAGAGGACCAAAGTTACACACTCACCCAGTGTTGGCATTCTGGAGTAAAGCCCTACTCCCCTCCTCCAAGCTATGGCACTGGACTACACCACAGGTTCCAAAGATGCCTGGAAAGGGGTGGGGGTGGGAGTGTGTGGCCCATGAATAAATTAATTGACTGCTTTTGGAGACTGAATAATGGCTCACATGTCATTGTGGCTTTTTTGGACAGACTCTGTGATTCCATTGGCATAAAGAACTCTCAGTATGGAAACTCCTTCCACCAATGCAAATCAGCACTTGGCATACAACTGATAGTCTTAGAAAGCTGATTGGTCAGGGTAGCTAGGGGGTACAGTGGATAGAACACCAGCCCTGAAGTCAGGAGGACCTGGGTTCAAATCTAGCCTCAGATATTTACTAGCTGTGTGACACTGGACAAGTCGCTTAATCCTGATTGCCTGGGAGAAAAAAGAAAAAGAAAACTGATTGGTGGCACAGATAGATTTAAGGCTTTGCCCCGAGTCACACAGCCAGCATGTGTCAGTGACAGGATTTGAACCCTTGAGACCTGCTCTCTGTTCTGTAAGCCAGTCTCTTATTCTTTGTCAGATGAATGTAGATTCTGCTGTGAATAACAAAATAACAAATTTCTTTAAAAGGGTTATTCTTCTCACCTCTTAGAATCTTTAAGTTTTTCTTCCCCCCCCCAAAAAAAAGCTCTGTTCAGGTGATACCATACATGAAACTTTTATGATCTTCTTAGCAAGAAGTGTGCTGGAGCCAGCCCGAACCAGCTTTTGGAGAGCCAGCTGTTAAATTTATACCTTTACTATCGGCAAACTACAAATCAGGGCTTGATTTACTGTTTTGTTGATTGTCTAGACTTAAGAAAGTGAGACAACGCTAATAAGGAAGATTAAACTTAAAAGTGTGTCCTGAATACATTTACCAGCATACCCCTGCTTTCAGCTAAGGAGGGAGAGAGAACCAGAGAGACACATACACACATACAGAGTCAGAGACAGAGAGATGGAAAGAAATGGACAGAGAGAGACAGAGACAGAGACAGAGAGAGACAGAGACAGAGACAGAGAGAGAGAGAGTGAGAGAGAGAGAGAGAGAGAGAGAGAGAGAGAGAATGAATATTTTTAAAATGCTTCCTACGTGCCAGGCATGGTGCTACCTGCCTCCCAAAATTAACATTGTATTTAGACAATGTACATTGTATTTCATTAGGTACATATTGTTTACTCCAGTGGAATGTAAGCTTCTTGAGGACAGAAACCAATGTTTTTTGTCCTTTCAGTCACAGCTTTGAGCACAACACTTGGCACATAGTAAATGCTTAACAAATATTTGCACGTTGACTGATCGATTGTCTTTGTGTAATTTCACATATATTCAAGAATGATTGTACAATTTCTACCATGTAGGGTTTCAAGAATATTTTTTAAAAAGTGTAACATCCCATCCACTCTATGTGTGGTGCCCTGAGAGACAGGCCTGTGACCCTGATGCCTTTGTTTTTGTAAGGTGATGTGACCCCTGATGGGCTTAGGGGATTCTGAGTTCTCAATGCTGGGTGCCTGTCTAAGTGGTATGGGTAGAGGTGTTATAGCAGGTGTTTCCATCCTGGGAAAGGTTAGGGATGCCCTCATTACTGCCGTGGTCTCTCCTCTTACCCTGATTTGACCCTTAGGCATATGATCGAAGGGGAAAGAATTAAAAGGAAGATTGCCTAGTATGATTTCCCTTGTCACTTAGAGATGGCCTGACTATGTCCCTGTCTGGTCTGCTGAGTTTAGGCAACCAGAAATACACCATTATGGTGTGTATCCTAACTGGCTGGTCCAGGGCAGGGCTGTGGGGAGCAGGATGGCTGTCTAGATTGCACTGTGGTCCCTTTACAAACGACACAGCATGTGCGTCTGGTCTGGCTGCCCAGCAGCCAAAACTTTTAGGATAACCAAAGTCACTCAGAGTTAAAGCTTAAAGGTCACTTGTGCCCACCCTGTTGGCCAGGCAGCCATGGGACAGCAGGAGAGAATGCATTGTTCACCCTTCCTCTCACGAGGTGGCTTCTGACCTCCTGGCTCTGATAGAAAAAGCCACTGAGAGGGCCTTAACTTGGTTAAGTGGGAGCACAGGAGAAAGGAGACAGGACCCAAATTACCCAGAGGACCATGGGACGTGTACATCCCTGGGAATCTGAGGAGGACCTTGCCTGGTTGGCTCTTGTCCAGAGACCAAGGAGGATTTATCCAATTCATTCAACAAATATTTATTAAGCATCTGTTGTTTGTAGAACGTTCAGGCAGATTTTGGAGGGAAAACATGGATAAGAAACAGATATTACCCTCAAGAAACTTAGTGAGCATTAGGGACTTGAGCTCTGTGGGCAGGTCAGGAAGGGCTTGACCCTCTGCAGAGGACTAGGTACCAGTCTGAGAAACATGGAAGGAAGGGCTCTCAGTGTTGGGGAGAGATGGAAAGGTGCTGAGGGGTATCCCTGGCTGAGATAGGGAGTACAGAATCTTAGAACATTAGAGAAGTAAGGGGCCTCCCAGATCATTTAATCCTACTTCTCTTGTTTTACAGAGGGGGAAACTGAGGCATGGAGGAGGCAAAAAGGGTCCAAAGGACTGGAGTTGGAATCCTAACTTAGTGGCACCCACTGCTTCAGACAAATCCAGCTTCAGTTTTCCTTCCAACTCTAGATCTAGGCTACTATGCCCAGGGGACCTCTCAGGTAAACGCCTGGCTAGGATTCTAGGAGGAAGCCAAGGTCACTGAGGGTTAAGCCTCTAAATGGCCAAGGCAGATTCCAAGTCCAGGGTTCTGACTCCGAGTCTTTCCCCCCGCATCGTACCCCCTACCTTAGGGGCTCAAGGCCCTGGGGATGGGGCTGGGTGGAGAATGGAGCTCTGAGCCCTACCATGTTCCCTCCTTCCCCTCGGTGAGTCCCCGTCAGTCCCTTCTCAGAATCCCCGCCGCCTGGTGCAGCCGCCACTAAATGCGGCGTGACCATGGAGGGGAAGTAGTGGGGTCCACCTAGGTAAAACTACCCCTGCAACTGGATCCCAACGCGCCTGGAGGCTCATTTCGCTCCTTGGCTGCTGCGGATTCCAGCTCGGCTCCGCATGACTACCATGGCCCCACTCTCTCCTCAGCCCTGGCCCGGATTCTAGGCTCTGCCTCCAGCTGCAGGGAAGGAGGGATGGGGGCTTGGCACCCACCCACCCGAGGTAAAGATCAGCTTTCCAGGAGGAGGGGAGGAGGACGGAGGAGACTTGGCTTCTCACCAAGGTACAATTCATCCTCGGGGAGGGATGACACCATCCTTGGCTCTTTCCTCCCTCCCTCCTCCTCCCTCTCCCCCACCCCATTCCGCAGGTACTCGTTAAGACTGAGAGGCCAGGCCAACTCCTCCAAGTTACAGAGGGCCCGATGGCCAAGGTCATCCAGGTAGTGGCCATCCTGGTTGGGACTCAAACCGGAGCCTTCACACTCCAAGTTCAGCCCTTATTCAGATTTGTGGATACGACCTTCGAGGTCATCCAATCAACCATCTCATTTGACAGTGGAGGAAACAGAGTCCCAAGGAGGGACCTTTTCAAAGTCCCACAGGTGCTAAGTGGCAGAGATGAGATTCGAGCCCAGGTCTTCTGATCTGAAACCCAGCATTCTTTCTCTCGGAAAGAGAAACTTAATGTTGCTCCCATGACAACACTATTATCATCCGTGGGAGAAGCTTTGGGCTGCAGACAAGGAAGTCAGCTTGGTCCACTGGAAAGAACCCTGGATTTGGAATAAGAGAAGCCAAGTTCAAATCTTGGCTCTTACTCATGTGACGTTGGGCAAATCACTTCATCTCTCTGGGCCTCAGTTTCTTCATCTGTAAGATGAGGGGGTTGGAGTCAATGACCTCTAAAGTCCCTTCCTGCTATAAGTGATCTCCTATGCATAATAGATGGAGAGCCAGGACCCCTAAGGTCCAGTTCCTTCTCTGCCTCTAACTCCCTGTGTAAACCTTGGGCTTACTTACCACCCTGGCAGGGAACCTAGACCTAGCTTACCAATTGGAGAGACATAGAAGGAAGAAGTCAGAGCAGAGGGAGGAGGAAAGGAGCTGAGGGGATCCCCAGGTTGAATCCAAGAACTTTAAGATTATATAATCAAGCCCCATTATTTTATAGAGGGAAGTAATTTATTTGCCCAATGGTATAAGCCTCAGTTTCCTTCTCTGTAATAATAATATTAGTTCACTTGTGTATAAGGTGATGGATTTAAATCTGAAAGTGACCTTAGAAGTCATCTCGCCCAACCCTCCCATTTTACGGATGAGCAAACAAACCCAGAAAAGGGCAGTGACTTGCCTGTTACACAAACAGAAAGTGGCTGAGCCAGGATTCGCACTCTTCTCTGCTGACTCCAAATCTTGCCCTCAGTCCAGTGTAGCCTCACAACAACCCTATGAGCTTGGTAGTGCCAGTATTATCATCCTCATTTTTCAGTTGAGGAAACTGAGTCTCAGAGGCTTGTTCAGGATTACAGAACCGACGTCAGAGATAAGACTTCTGACTGCAAGGAAGACATGTTCCCTAAGGACCCTTCTCCCTCTTACATTCTATGACTTTTCGTAGGTAACAGCTGTAGTGGGGGAGTGAGAAAGAGAAGGAGAGAGGGGGAGAGAGAAAGAGAGAGAGAGAGAGAGAGAGTTTAAGTTGTTGGGAAGAGCAACTCCTATCATATCACAGACTCATAGTGCCATGACATATCAAGGTTGGAAAGAGGGACCTTAGGGATCATTTAGTCTGACCCCCTTCCCCCCATTTTACAGATGAGGAAACTGAGGCCTAGAGAGGAACTGAGTTGCCCAAGCACAGTGAGCTAATGACTGCTGACTTTGTATAAAATAATAATCCTGTAATGTGATTTCCCGGTGGACTCAGGTGCTCTCATAGCCGAAGTGCCTGAGTTATCCCTGCATAGCTCTGTTTTGACCTTCTAACTCTCTAAGTAATGCCAAAGGTTGGGGGGGAGGGAACCACTAGCAGCCTGATTCTCCAAAGTTTCCTGTAGGCAGGACTGAGCCTGGGGCAGTGGGGTGGCTGTGGGAGTAATGGAGACTCTGGGCAGGAAGGACATGGGCCAGATGTTGACAGGAGTAGGATGATCCAGAAGGGGTCATAAAACTTGAGAAAAGACTACAAAAAAGCAAGAGGGAGCCTCTTGGAGGATTGGATTTGACCGGTCTCTTTGCCAGCCTGGGGACCTATTTCCTCAGAGCAATCCTCCTTGTACATACACACACACTTCATGTCCTCCTCCCCACCACTTACCTCTCTCTTTCTTTCCCTCTTTCCATGTCTCTGCTATGCAGTCTGACTTTTTGGGGTTTCTACCCAGCCTCTCTCACATTTGCCCTTCTCTTTTCTAGTGAGGGACCCTGCCTTGGAATTGTGCCAACTCAGCTTTCTCCTGTCTTCTTCTCATATCTCTCAGTACACCTGTTCTCTCGTGCTAGGGGGACTGGGGAACAGGAGGGAGAACCACAGCTGACACCTCTCCCTCCCCGCTTCATTCTCTCTCTCCCTCTCTCTTTTCATTGTTTCTCCCCTTCTCTCTTCATTCTCTCTCCCCCCCTTTTTTTCTTTCTTCCCCTCTTTTCTTTCTGTGTCTGTCTCCTGCTTCCTCCCTTCCCCTCACTCACTCTTTCCACTCTCCTCGCCTCTCTTTTCTTCCTTTCTTTTGTCCTCTCTCCATTTCCTTCTTTATTTTCTTTTTGCTCTCTCTCTCTCTCTCTTCCTTGATCTTCTTTTTTTTTTTCTCTCCCCTTTAAGCTTTCAGTTTTCTCTCTGACATCTATCACCCAGATGGAAGGGAAGGAAAGAGAAAAAAGATGGTCCCACTAACATAGGTTTCCAAGGAGATTAAAATTTTCTTGGGTTTTAGGTACTATAGTAGATAAACCACAACTAGTTATCAAACCCAGAAAATCCAAGAGACCAGAGTCCCTCTCTCCTGCAATCCTTTCCATGCCAATGGGAGGCCATCAAAGCTGGAAGTCTATGATGGCCAAGTCACTTCCAAGTGGAATAACTGACTTGAGGAGTCTCCCCAGAAAATATTTCATCTGAGGCTGGTTTCTCCCCAGTTCCCTTAAGTAAGGTGTGGGTCTCTTGCTGTGTGTTCAGTAAACATATCAATGCTTACTCTTGATCTATCATGCAATTCTTATTTTTACTATCATAATCATTGTTATTACTCTACTAACAATATTGATGCTAATAACAATTATTTGCGTTTTAAGGTTTACAAAGTGATTTACTTCTACCTGAGCTCTTGGAGGACTGGGGTGAAAGACTCAGAGAGTGGGGTATGGTGAGGGATCACAGGGGTAGCTGTACAATCCACTATTTGACTCCTTGAGAGGGAAAGGGATTAGTAGTATTTTCAGGCTAAACCTAGAGAGATCCTAAAGAGCTAATTAGTAGCTTAAGGCTTTCCACCTTCCCAGTGATGGGGGGAGGGGGGATATAAGCTTTTTCCTCTCCTGCCAGAGGGGACTCCCTTCACCATCACTCCATTCTCACCTCAGTTCACTCTCATTCCAAACCCCTGAGTCCTGGCAAGACAGCTGCTTTCTTGGGGAAATTGAGTCAAGAAGGAAGTATGGATACTTGCCCAAGCCAGAGCTTTCTGTTACCGAGCTCCTTGGGAAGATACTTCATCCATCCCCTTGAAGCAGGACCCATACCCTCCCAGACTAATCTGAAGGGTAGAGGTACCTCCTGCTGTTCCCTTTAGCTCTGGGCGGGGGGTGGGGGGGTGGGGGGTGGTTTCCTTCAGTTCCCAGGGCTGGTGTCTTACAATTCCAGAAGTTATCTTTTTTATTTGCATGTGTATGTGTATGTATATGTATATGCATGTATATGTGTATGTATATGTATATATGTGTGTATATGTGTATGTATATGTATATGTACATGGTCTCCCTTGATTGAATGTAAGCTTCTTGAAGGCAAGTATTGCTTTACTATTGTTTTGTCCCTAGTACCAAGGACAGTTCCTGGAACATAGTAGGTATTTATTAATTCTACACCATTTCTGGAAGGATGGTAGGAGGAGGTGGGTGGAGGGTAGGGAAGGAGGTGGGGCACAGTTCTAAGAGGCAGGAAGCCTCATTTTAAGCCAGGTGGTCTTCCCTTACTGTTATTATCACTCCCACCCCAATCCCACCTGCACTATCTTGACCTCCCTTTTTTGGGAGAAGGAGAAGGAGAAGGAGAAGGAGAAGGAGAAGCAGAAGCCTTCCAACCTCATCAGTGAGAGAACTCGTGACATTGAAAACTCCAAGTGTATAGGCTTGCAACTCAGTGACTTACAGACTTAGAACTTTGCCTAAGGCATGGAGAGGCTAAGTCACTTGCCCAGAGTCACATATGGTCAGGACTTGAACTCAGGTCTTCCTGACTTCCAGACTAGCCCTATCTCTACTTTGAAACACTGCCACTCATATTTATATACAGCTTTCTTTAGAACAAGCTGATGAGTGGCATGTGCAGGTTTGCAGGATTTGAAAGAGAACTTAGCCATTCTCTCACCCAACCCCTTATTCATTCATAAGCATTTAATTTGATTTAAGCATTTAAATGCATACGCATATAAGCCTGGCATTATGCTAGGCATTGTGGCAACACAAAGGGTCCTTGCCCTCAATGACTTCCCTTCTACTGGGGCAAAACAACTTACACTCAGAGAAGCAAATTTTTAAAAAATGTCATTTTACAGGTAAAGACATTGCAGTCTATGGAAAAGAAGTGACTTGCCCAAGGTCACACAGCCAGTCAGTGGCAGAGTTGGGATTTAAATCTAGGTCTTCCAAAGTCAATGCCTCTTCTATTAAACCAATTACCTAGTGCAACTGCCTCATTTTTACAGATAAAGAGCCTCTGAAAGTATTCGTGACTGGCCCAGACTTGGGCTCGGGGATAGAATTGAGACTGGAACCCAGGTCCCCTGATTGTAAGTACTATGTTCTCTCTACTGTCCCATGCAGCCTCCCAGCATAATAGCTGACATTGATGTCATTCTTTACGGTTTGCTAAGAGCTTCCCACCAGCATTATCTCCTTTGATCTTCACCACTATCCCATGAAGGAGGTTGGGCAATTATCTCCATTTTACAGATGAGGAAGCCAGGGCTCAGGGAGATTAAATGATTTGCCCCTGGTCACACAGCTGGAGACTTTAGAGGTTATCTACCCAATCCTTCCTTTTATAGTTAAGGAAACTGAGGCTCAGAGATTGTCCTTAAGTCACAAAGGGAATGAGTGGCAGAGCCCTGATTAAAATGAATTCCAATTCTGATTTTTTCTCTCTTAGTTCATAACTCTTGACCCACTTTTTCTTTCTCTGAAGATTCCTACTTTCCCTAGGGGAAATTGGCACTGGAGTTTTAGGGAGTTTGGATTCTGGAGAGAAGAAATAATAATTATAAGGAGAAGGTGGATGAGGAGGAGATGAAGGAGGAGAAAAAGGAGGAGGAGGAAGAAGAGGAGGAGGAGGAGAAAAAGGAAAAAGGGGAGAAAGAGAAGGGGAGGAAGGTGAGAAGGAGGAGGAGGAAGGTGAGGAGGAGAAAGAGGAAGATGATAACAAGGAGGAGGAGGAAGAGAAAGAGAAGAAGGAGGAGGAAGAGAAGGAGAAGAAAAAAAGGAGGAGAAGGAGGAAGAAGAAGAAGAGGAGGAGGAGAAAAAGGAGGAGGAGGAGGAGGAAGGTGAGAAGGAAGAGGAGGAAGATGATAATAAAGAGGAGGAAGAGAAGGAGGAAGAGGAAGGTGAGGAGGAGGAGGAAGATGATAATAAGGAGAAGGAGGAGGAGGAAGAGAAAGAGAAGAAGGAGGAGGAAGAGGAGAAGAAAAAAAGGAGGAGAAAGAGAAGGAGGAAGAGGAAGGTGAGGAGAAGGAGGAGGAAGAAGAGGAGGAGGAAGAGAAAAAGGAGGAGGAGGAGGAAGGTGAGAAGGAAGAGGAGGAGGAGGAAGAAGAAGAAAACAAGGAGGAGGAGGGAGAGGAGAAAGAGAAGGAGAAGGAGGAGGAGAATGCCATAGGGGATAGAGTGCTGGATTTGGAGTGATGAAGAGTTGAGTTTAAGTCTTCATTCTAATATGTACCAGCTCTGGGATCTGGGCAAGACATTCCAACTGCCTGAACCTCAGATAGTAGGCAGCTGGTTGTGAAGTGCTGGTGGAGGGATTCAGATGAAATCACAGATTCTTGCCCCGCTATTATGGTTGATAAGCACATTTGAGGGAGGCAGCCTGTCATAATAGAGAGCTAGCCTCAGGGACAGGAGCACCAGAATTCAAGTTCAGCAGCTGACTCTTCTCACTGTATGACCCTGGATAAGTTGCTTACCTTCTTAGCACCCCAGACAACTCTCTAAGACTAACAATTGTTCTGCATTAGTAAGGGGAGTTTCCTCACTGGAATAGTTAATTCCTTGGACCACAAAAATCAGGTGCAAACCAAATACACTTGCAGGCTACCTTTAAGATTATTAAATGCTTCAGGTGAAAATGGATGTCTTATTACTTGCCTTCTCAATGGGTGGGGAGGGGCTGGAGGGAGAGATTTTGAAATTCAAAATTTAAAAAACTTAATAAATTTTAAAATATGTGTATAATTAGCATTAAGTGCTTTCATATCCATCATCTCTTCTTGATTCTTGGTACAATCCTGCAAATGGCCAGGGTTTGTGCCTTTAGCTACACTTCCCCCCTTGAGGACACAGTAAATTAGAGAAGTAAAGGAAATTGACTTATCCTGGGTCTCATAGGTCGGTAGTTAGTAGAGGAGCTGGAATTTGAACCAAGGTCCTCTAATGCCTCTAACTAATCCAACAATCTTTTTTTTTAAAAAATTATTTAATTATTTTTTACATTTTTTTTTTAAGAAATGAGGAGGCTGAGCCTTAGAAAGTCTGTGACTTACCCAGGGTCACACAATTGGCAAGTGCCAGAACTGAGACTTAAACCCAGTCCCTGAAGTTTGTGCCTCGGTTTTCTGACCCCTAATCCAAAATCCTTTCCATCCTTAACCTCAATTCTAACCTGGCCACTTATTATTTTTCTTTCCTTTTCTTTTCCATTTTTTTTTTCCTTTCAGTTCCCCAACACACTCATTGGTTGCAGCTCTCACTTGGAGAAACAAGAGGTGAGGAGAAATTTCCTAGTTTCTTCTGACATTCAGCACTTGCTGCTGCTGAACTCCTCTGCCTGTCCTGCCTTCAACTAAGAGCCTGGAATCTGGAATGCAAATCATATTCAAATCACATGCACCGTGGGGGAAGGGTCCTTTTGATGGATAACCAGCCGCTCCCATCTCCAGCCTGGCTGGTCCACAGACCTAGATCTGGCAGGGACCTTAGAAGACATCTGGCCCAAGACCCTCATTTTACCCCAGAGATAGAAGGAAATCAAAAGCTCCTGGCTCTGGAGCTTGATGCCTCAGAGGCCATTTAGCTCAAACCTCTTATTTTACAGTTGAGGAAACTGAAACGAAGCATCTTCCCTAAGGTCACTCAAGTAATAAGTGGCAGGGTTGGGATTAGAACCCATGTCCTCTGACATTGTCCATTGTTACTCTTTCCACTATAACCAATGGAATCTGACCACCTTTGTCTAGTATGACCTTGGACAAAGCCTACGGGCCTCCGTGTCCTTTCTGGACACTTTCCGGAAAGCTGGAAAGCTTTTCTGAGCATTTGAGACCTTCCTTGGGTCCTGATTCCCTGGAGAGTGGAGAGACTGGCTGCTACTCCCAGAGGCTTTTCCATGACCAAGACCATCCAGGAACATAGGAAACAGGGGGTAGAATCTCCCAGTGCCTGGTACTCCATAAGTACTTAATAAATACTTTACCTCATTGAATCTAACCTCTCTGAGTCTCAGTTTCCTTCTTCATCTGTAAAATGAGAGTAATAATTCTTGTGCTTCCTACCTTACAGGGTTTCGACAAAGCAAGCATTTGTGAGCTATATATACATTTATATTATTATTGTTATTATTAACGATAGTAATAAACAGTAATAAACAGACAAGGGAATGCTTTGCTTATATTTGTCCCATTTTGTCTCAGTTTGGGCCAGTTTAATTAATTTCTCCACTGGGATTCGTGGATTCTACAGAGAATGGTGTAGGGGAGAGGCTCAATACAGGAAGAGGAGAATTGGGACCAGGGAAGACTGATAAAGAAGCTCACTGGATTTTGGTCTGAATGGGACAGGATGGCATTGCTGCCTTCTCAGACTCCCACACACCTCAGGAAGGGGAACCAAGCGAAGGATTGTCCTGTGTTTCTAAATCAGAGGTCATAGTCCAAGACCACCCGGCTAAGAAAGAGGCCATAGCCACAGAGCACTTCAGTATCAGAGTACCTCTTCGTGTCCCTCCCTAACAACAACGACAACCAAATAAACCAAGAGCAAAGCTTTCGGGAGGAGTACGGGCCACAAAGGCCAGAATACCAGGACCCTGGCCAGGAAGGGAAGTTAGCACCAGCGACAGAGACTGGAGTGACCCAGAGCTGGTAAAATCATCCCTACGCCTTCACTGTCTCAGGACTTCTCCTTCAAGGGCTGGGGCTGTGTCTGCAGCAAGAGAAACTTAAGTGGGTATTGCGGAGAACTTCCTCTTCCCGCCCCCCAGCCAGGGAGGATACAAGACCGTTCAGGGGCAAGTCTCTTTCTTTGAGGATTTGCAAGAACCAGGGTGAGCAAGTAGGTGTTGCCTAGCGGCAGGAGAATGGAAGGACTGGTCCTTTTTCGGGGGAATCTCCGATCCTCTACAATACCCACTTTGTAGGGAGAGGAACTAAACGCCAGGTCCCCCTTTCAGGGTCTCTTCCCCTCTTGTCTCTAGCCTCAGCGAGGGCAAGCTGAACGAGGGAACCACTTTATCCAATCTTTGGAAAAGGCTACCACTGCCCCACCTCTAAGCCCACGTATGGTATAAAGGTGCTTGAGGGGCTGGAGGTAGGGAAGGAGGCTGAATGCATCCCCTCTCCAGGCGCTCCATCCCTGTTTCTCTCCCCCAAGTCCCGGGAGGGTGAGTCACACGAAGGGTGATCCTCCGGGAGCTGTGGAGTTCACGCTGGGATCCCAGACCGGCTCTTTTCTTTATGAGTGAGGTGGAGACCCTGTTCCACCTTAATGGTTTCTGTTGCCGGCTGCGGGAGCATGTTTTACGAGGGGTGGGGCTCTTGCTGCCCAGTTCTCCCTGTGGCCCCACCCTGGGGCCGCACCCGCCCTGCAGCTGGGAGGGGTCCCCTTAGGGAGCTCTGTAATTACCTGACAAGGGGAGGAGATGGAGGGGAGAAGTTTAGGGGATGGTCATCGAGGACCAGGATGGGATGGAGGCTGGGGGTGGGGAGGGGGAAGGGTGCTAGGGAGGTGGGAAAGTCTTGGCTCTCCATTCCCTGCCCAGAGCCCAGCTGCTTCCAACCTTGGCTCTGTGCCTCAGTTTCCCCATCCTATCACCTGTTGTCTTAAGTACCCTGACTCGTCCAGATTGCTTTTGAGGGGCAGGTGGATGGGGGAGGGGAGGATGGGTGGGAGAAAGAGAAGGAGGAAGAAACAACAGAAGACAAGTCACATCCTCCCTTCCTAGATCTTAGCCCACTGGCAGATCCTAAATCCTTGTTCTTTGCCCCTCCCATCCCCCTAGGGCCACGGAGACAACAAGTACAGAGTTTTTGATGATCAGGGTTTGTTGTTGACAATTTCTTCAAATTTTACGTGCCAATACCTTACTCTCTCTCCCTCTCATCTCCTTCCAAAGTTCCGTGGAAATAAACTCAATTGCTCTACCTTTCAGGACACGATGGCACGAAAGCATTCCAGACACCCAAGAAAGCAAATCAGCCAGCTCCCTAAAGCTCACGCCCTTTGACAGTTAGGAAGTTTTTCCTGACTTCTAATCTCAATCCTTCCTGCTGCAGTTTCATCCTTCTTGCCCCGTCCTGGAAGCTAAGATTGGCCACTCCCTGACACTCATCCACTAATCCTCCAGAGAACAGGCAAGGGCTATGAAAACTTCTCTGGACCCTCCTTTCTCCATTTGTGGGGTCCCAACTATGTCTCAAAATGTTGACTCCAAAAACCATTTCCTCCTCCTTGCTCCCAAACCCTCCCCCCATCTCCTTTACGTTTCCCAAGACAGTCCCATCTCCTGCCCCCATCTCTAGGGACTCTAAGAGCTCCCCAGAGTAGCTTCACTTCATATCCAACCAGCCAAAGCATCCATTGCCCATGCCCACTGAGTCCCCATAGGAGATATGTCTAAGCACCTACTGCAGGCTCCAGGCCATGACCATCCGTCTTGGGCTTCGTGGTGTCAATGCTGCCCAGCAGCTTTCCCTGGAGCCTCCATTGCCATATAAATACTCCCACATATTCTAGACCAGCCCTCTCCCTGAGGGGTGGAGCTCTGGACTGGTTCCCCCAGGCCGGGTGGGTCACATGCCCCATAAATGCCACGGGCAACCACAGCTTCTTTCCAGCAGCCTGGATGGCTTTCTAACCTGGCCCTCCAGGAGGCCACCTCTGGGGCAATGAACTTCCTTCCATGGATTGGTGGATCGATCTACCTAGGAATACTCAGCTGATAGATGGGAGAAAAGTTTGGATCTTAAAGGATCAAAATGTATTAATCCATCCAGACCTATCCCCAATTCCCCAAGATCCCTTTCTTCCTGGGATCCACCTTCCTTTTGAATCCATTCTCCTGGAATCTCCTATTGGCTTAAGATTTCTTCTTCTGGGATCTCTCATTCCCTGGAATCCATTCCTCTTGGCCCCATGTCTCCCCTAGCTTCTACTCTTCTGAGATCTTACACTCTCTATGAGTTCTACTCTATTGCTGCCCTAGTCCCATCATATACATCTGGGATCTACTCCCTACACTGGGAGGTGAGAGTGGGGGTGTAATTAAAATCCACTCCTCTGGGATTTCTCATGCACTAGTAGTGTTTCTTGGCCCACTGGGGATCTTCTGTCCCTAGGGTTCCACTTTCCCTTGGTCCCCACTCATGTACATACAGCTCCTGAGGAAGTACTTGGATTTCATTATCTGTTCCCTCCCCTCTTTCCTGTTCCTGGTCTTATGTGTCCCTACTTTAAAATTATGAGTTGATCTCCAACTAATTTTGCTCTGAAAGGTTAGGGGAGGTGGTAACTGTCACAGTAGGAATTCATTTCTGACATCACTAAGACCTCCCCATTTGAATTAAGAATACCTTCTTCCTGGGCATGTTAAGAGAGATCCTTAAAGATAGGATGGAGTCTGGACTGTCATATAAGTCATTTCAGTCTCAAAGGCCTTTGGTATGGGACTCTCCTCAATGGTAGAGTTGAATGCCAGGGTATTTCCATTTGTGGAGCATCTCCACCAATGAGGAGTCCCATATCAATGGTCTTTAGGACTGGAATTACATACATGCTCGAGGGATCATAGGATCCAAGATTTATAAGTGGAATCATCTTAGAGGTGATCAACTCAATCTCCTCATTTTTCAAGTGAGGAAACTGAGGCACAAAGAGGCGACTGTGAGGATCACTGAATCATAGAACTAGAGCTGGCAGAGACCTCATTGGACACCTTAATCCATCCCCATCAGTTTAAGAGATGAAGAAACTGAGGACTAGGGATAGGAAGGGATTTGCCCAAGGTTCCATCAGTAGTGAGTTGCCTACTCAGGGTTCTAACATAGGTAATCTGACTCCAAATCCACGACTCTTTTCACCACCATGGGTAGGTCCCCTTAAAGTCAGGAATATTGATATGATGACCTTTAACTGCCACTTTCCATCCAAGGCTTTTTTTCATTTTTGAGTGATAGGTTTGTATGGACAAAATGGGGACAATATCCTCAAAATGGGGCTTGGACAATGGAAAATCATCTCCAGGCGTACAGTAGGGCACTGGGCCCCTAGACACCAACATCTGTCTTCTTAGGGACAAGCCTATCTCAGAGCTCCTGAAGGATGAGTTTGCCTCTCAGGATTAGTCTACTCAGCTTTGAAATGAACCAAGACTACAACATTTTCTATAGGATAACAGGTTGAATGTATGTTTGGGGAGTGATGGGATGTGTTGAGTTGATAGTTGACAAAGAGGTTGTCTCATGAGTTATCATCCTTATCATATTTCACTTTCTGCTAAAAAGTATTCAGGGTAGGACTAGGGAGAACATTTCAGTGGGAGAGGGGGCCTGCTGGGAGGACAGAATTTGCTCCAGGTCTTTGGATTTCCCCACTTGGCAGCCCTGCCCCATCCAGTGACATCATAAAACTAGTAGCTGAGAGCTCTGCCCTCTCCCTCCCCACCATTCACCCCCCTTCCCCAAGCTTCAAAAAGCTCATGCTATGGGGCCAAGGTCATGTTTTGCCTCTCTTTACTTCTATTGTGGATGATCTCATCCTCTCCCACAAGACCCTCAGCAATTCAATTTCTTCCTGAAGCCTTCATCTAGCCCTGCCCCCACCCTGTCATGGAAGATTTGGGAGATTCTCTTTCCTTCTCCCAGTCTTATGTATCACTCACCAATCCCCTTCCCCCAAGCTCCACGCCTGTCCAGCCCAGGCTTGTACTCCACAAAAAGTCAATAATGTATTCGTTGTGATGGCAAAAAGCATTAGACGTGTTGGGGGTGGGTAGTGGTGGTGGTGGTCAGGGAAACCTGGGCTCTTCCAGTTACTAGCTATGCTACCTGGGCCTCTCAGTTTCTTCTCTTTAAAATCAGAATAATAATAATCCTCCTCCCCACCTACTTCACAACCTCTACTTTTGTGCTAACAGATGTGAAAGCACCCCAAAATTATGCTCATTTTTTTTTTTTTCATCTTATGTTGTCTTTCCTCCTTCCTTCCCCTGAGGCAGTCCTCAGGCAATAGTCAGGTGCCTACATGAGTTAGAAAAGCAATGGATATCTCCCTTCCTTTAAGACCCTTCCCAGCCACTGCTCCTTTCAGGAAGCCATTCTCTCTGTAAGACCTGGCTGACCTCTTTTTTCCCCAGGCTGTCCATCTCAGCTAGGATAGAGGCAGGAGAGATTTTCCAGAGTCCTTCTTTAACTGGTTTGCATCTGATGGCTCCAAACCAATCAATCAGAAAGCATTTATTAAACCCTTATTTTATATCAGGCACTGTGCTAAGTATTTAGAGATATAAAGAAATGGGGAAAAAAAAAGGAAAAGAAAAAGAAAAAAAAACCCAGTCCCTGACCTCAAAGAGCTCACAATTCTATCCCCAATTTTGCTTTGTTTCCCCACTCTTCTCCACACATACCGTGGAGAAGGCTAGAATCCTGGTTCCCTCTAGGGTAGGGTTTTTTAACCTTAGGTTCACCCACCCCAAGGAGTGCATGGATGGATTTCAGGGGGTCTGTGAACCTGGATGGGAAAAAAATGACATCTTTATTTTTACTAACGTCTAACTGAAATTTAGCTTTTCCTTCAATTACTTAAAAACATTATTCTGAGAAGAGTCCATAGGCTTTATCAGGCTGCCAAGAGGTACATAGTACCCCAAAAAAGTTAAGAATTCCTGCTCTAGGGTCAAGAATGAGGCATCCTACACAAGTGATGTTGGGCACATATGATTATTAGGATGAGTATTCATTATTAACCATACTATTATTAGAGGTATTAATAGTTCTGCCAATAACAGTGATGGAAGGCTACAATAACAAATGCCCTCAGCCCCACCCCTGCTCTATCCTCCAAAACTGACCCTTCTCCTCTGTCATGTGATCTCAGTCCAAATGCAGCAGATCTCAATGACCTAATAGCCTGGTCACCCATGACCAGAGGATGGTAGATTTAGAACAGGAAGGAACTTTCGGGGCCATGATCAAAAGTACTTCTGGGACCGCCTGTCAGACGCAGATCATAGGTACTAATCCCTGCTTACAAAAGTTATGTCCTCTTCTCTGGGCCTCAGTTTCTTCTCTGTAAAGTGAGGGGGTTGGGCTATATGACCTGTAAATTGTTTTTCCATCTCAGAAACCTGTGGTTCTATGAAGTTAATGGTGCTTAGCACTCCATGATCCTTTCTCCCATCTCTCCCCCTACCCCTCCAGTAGAAGGGCCAGCTAGCTGAACTCACCTCATCACCTAGCCTATATTATATAGGTTTTGGCTTCCTCTCCTGCTCCTCCCCTTCATACCCTCAGCTTTTCTGCCCTTCCTCAATCACACACTTGCTATCTACCTGACCCTGGCCAAGTCACTTAACCTGTTTGTCTCAGTTTCCTCATCTGTAAAATGGGGATAAAAACAGCACTTACCTCTCAAGGTGGTTGTGAGGATCAAATGAGATAATATTTGTAAAGTGCTTAGCATAGTGCCTACCACAAAGTAGGTGCTATATAAATGTTGTTGTTGTTATTATAGACTAGCATCTTCATCCCAAACCTTTGTCTTTCCGGTATCCATTTTAGCCCTGATCTGGGTAGATATTTGTTGAGCTGGCACAGAAAATTAGAAAAACTTCTTGAAGGTCACATAGTATCCATAACCCAAACCTAAGAACTTAGTCCCTAAAAAGCATTTAGTTCTGTGTCCTCAAAAGGAGACAGACAGAGGGATAAAGCAGAGGAAAGAACACTGGACTTGAAGTCAAGCCACTCAAATCCTAGCCCTGCCATTTATAAACAAAGTACTTCTCTCTAAGCCCTGGTTTTCTCCTTGTTAAAAAGGTGGGTTTGAATAGATGCCCTCCAAGGTTGCTTCTGGCACTGACATCCTGGGATTCCATAACTTCCAGGAAAACAGCAATTTACCTTCACTAAGGATAGTGACTGAGCTTCTTTTTTTATTGAAGACAGAATTGAGCAGAGCTTAAAAATGATGTCTTGGGAAATTAGAGGAGGCTGCTGATGGTGTTTCCCCCTCTCCCCACCCCGTCACTACTCTCCCTGTTTTGTACCCACCCCATCCCTTCTGAAGGTGATTTGGCTGATGAAGGACTGGTACATGGCTATGGAATTTACAAGGGTAGGTGGTGTGGCCAACAGTCTCAGGGTGATCTAGTTCCAGGGACACACCCCATTCTGGGTGTGTGTGTGTGTGTGTGTGTGTGTGTGTATATGTGTGTGTGTGTGTGTGTGTGTGTGTACGTGTGCACGTGTGCGCTTGAGAGCACAGGATAGGGGAAGCTCTTGCCAGCCGTTTTGATTTTTCACTGGGGAGCCAGGAAAGCCTGGTGGGGTAGTCCTAAAATCATGCCCATCTTTCACCTATCCACCAGGTCCTTAAGGTGGGGGAAATTGGGCCAGTCCTGGACTTTTTGATGCAGAATGCCGACCCACATTCCTACTGATCAAGAAGGCAAGGCACCCAGTGGAGCTGGGAGCCTGCCTGGAAGCAGTGGGGTGGGGCAGAGGGTGGGGATGGGGAGTGGGAATGGAGAACTTCATCCTCTTCCTTGGCATTTTGGGTTTCTCCAAATAGCTTACCATCATTGTCTCCCAGAATCCCTACACTGTCTCCCCTCACCCCCACCCCCAACATTACCAGCATCCCTGCATGATCCTTTCATCATAAGATCCCAGATCACTGAATTCAAACTAGAAAGAATCTTAGAAGGTCCTCTCAATTTTCCGGATGAGGAAACTAAAGGCTAGAGAGATGAAAGGCTTTGCCCAAGATTCCACAGGTGACCTAGCTGCAGACCCAGAATCTGAACCCAGGTCCTTTGACTCGAAATCTAGTATCTCTGTCTCCTCTGCTCCCACTCTCTGGTAGCTCTCCTGGCAGGTTGGCACTGTTGGTGGGAGTAGGTTCTGTGACTCACGGCCTGTCTCTCTAGTTAACTTCTTCCAAGAGAGCACTATTCAGCTAATTCCCTTGCCGGCTCCATTAATCTGAGCTGACTAAGCAGGACTTTCGGGTGGGGTAGAGACCCAAGGATGTTCAGGACCTCAGTCATCTTTAAAAGGCTCAGCAAGCCTCTTTCTCTCCCCTGCTCTTTCATTGGAGGTGGGGGGTGGGAGGAGGAGAAGGAGACTTGGCAGGGTGGGAGCAAGTGTCATTCTGACCATTTCCCTACCTCTTTTGGGATTAGACCACACCTAAATCCAATTGGTCAATCCTTCCCAGCTGTTACAGCTTCCCTTTTTGGACCCAGGAACTCATAGGATCATGGATTCAGAGCAGGAAGGAACTTTAAAGTTAGTCCAAACCCCTCATTTTACAGATGAGGAAACTGAGGCCCATAGAGATGAAATCACTTAGGATCATACTTCTGGAACTGGAAGGGATATCAGAAGCCATCTAGTCTAACCTCCTCATTTTACAGATGAGGAAACTGACTCCCAGCATCATACATGTACAAAGCGGCTGAGCTGGGATTTAAACCCAGGTTCTCTGACTTCAAATCCAGCATTCTTTCTATTGTCCTCTTCCCCTTGCATCCCTTTCCACCCATCTTTCCTCTTGAAATCAGAGGAACTCTTCCAGAGTTCTAACCTCAAATCGTCTCTCTCCAGTTTACCTCTTCCCGTGATTGGACCATGACCCAATAGCCTCAAGCCCCAGGCAGCTTGAGACTCCTCTAGGTCTGATCCATTCTAAACCCTTGGTTCAAAGTCATGGGATCTGGAGAAAACCTGGGGGCTTTCGGCTTGGGGACTGAAGTTCAGAAAAAATTTCTAAGAATGGAGAGGCACAGACTAGGAAGGTAGGTCTGATAGAGGAAAACAAGAGGGAGACACAGAGGATCAAAGTGTTGGAGAGTAAAGGAAAGCTAGAGATTAGGGGGATAAAGAAGAGAAAGTGAGCTAAGGAGATGTGAATATTACATGAGTTAAGGAAGCAAGATGCAGATAGGAAATGGGACTAAAGAAATGGGTGACAGAACTGATGAGGCTGAAGAGAAGAGAGCTGAGGATGTGGTGGAATGATGAGGTCTGAACTAAGGAGATGGGTGAAAGACCTGATAAGGCTGAAGAGAAGAGAGCTGAGGATGTGGTGGAGTGATGAGGAATGAACTACGGAGAAAAGGCTGAGGAGGAAGAACTTTACAAGTGGGACCCAGAAGGGAGCCTGAGGAGATAGGGCTGAGGACTTGGGAGATGGATAGGAGATGGGACTGATGAGATGGGATACTGAGATGCCACTGAGGAGAAGGGGCCTGGAGAGGCAGAGAGGAGATGGGAGACCAAGGAGCAGCAGCTGCAGCTGAGAAGGGGCTGAAGATGGAGAAGATGAGGGGGATGGGAGATGAGATGAGAGACCGAAGGGATAGATATAGAAGTCAGGGGATGGATGGGAGGCTGAGAAAATTAAGCTAACTCTGAAGAGAAGGGGACTGAGGAAATGGGGGGGGGGACAGCAAATAAGTCTGAGTAGATAAGAACCTGAGGAACCTCAGACATTAACAATGAATATTAATTGAGACCCTTAATATGTATGAAGGAATAGAGTCGAGGAACCATAGTTCTGGGGAGACAGAAACTCTTCTCCTGCTCTTAACTCCTGGGCCAGTAACAGATGCATCTGGATCTGGGGTCCCAAAGAAAGGGAGATCTCAGGGAAATTTAAATGGGAGACTGGAAAGAACCTTTCCAAGAGGCCATCCTCTACTGTACCCTGCCTCTGGGTGTGTGATGAACCCTCACCCAGGATAAATAGGTGTCTCTATTTTGGAAATCACCTTATCTGCTAACATCACCCCATCTGTTCCAAGTGATGAAAAGCTCTTCCTGAAATCAAACCTTTATCCCTATTGCTACAAAAACCAGTCTTCCTTGCCTTCTAAGTGCTTCCCTGCTCCCTTGTGTCAGGGATGGGTGAGGATGAAATTGTGGTTTTGGAAGTCAGTGGGGGAGAGGGCAGGGGAATGTGCTAGGACCTGATGTATGCTCGATTTTCTAGAAAAGAAGGAAGGGCAAACTTAGAAAGTCTCTGTCCTCTCTCCAGTTTTGTCCCCGCACCTACGCTTTTGTTTTATGGGGGTCAGATAAAGTAGGGGAAAATCTCCTAAAAGCACCTAAAGGGACAAGAGGATAGAGGAGATAAGGAAGATAACTTACCCTTGAATCTGCAGATTCAGCACATAATTGTAGGTCCACAACTCACATTAGTGGAAGATATCACATGGGATCTGTAAGAATTTTTTTTTTTCAGGTAGAGTTACCTGCTAGTCCTTGAGGAAAATACTTAAAGGAATAGACCTTGACTCAAGCAAGGAGGAAAGACTTACTGCCAGAGAGGGGTTGGGAAGGCTGAGACAAGTGGTGACATCACCTGTTCAAGGGCAAAACATTGTCAGTTTTAGAGAGGTGTCCTGCCCAAAGGCAGGGGGATAGACAAGGTGGCTTTGGAAGTGACCTTGCTACTCAATATATTTCACTTCTCTCGCTGACCTTTACTCATTACAGCACTCAGTTCCATGAGGGAGCTAAATGCTGGAGATGGGGTCTTAGGGATGGGAATGAATGAGTGATGGGAAAAAGAGCTTAGGGAGAGTGAATGAGTGCTTGGAGATGGGGGCTAAAAGATAGGAAGAAGGACTGAGGAATGGGGATGGAAATTAAATATGGGAATGGGGGCTAAGGAGTAGAGATGAAGCCTACATTCTGGGGACTGAAGGATGGGGATGGGTACTGAAGGGTGGGGATGGGGATGACTGAATGATTTGGATTCAGGATATGAATGGTGGGGATGGAAAAGGATGGATGAGGATTATTAGAATGATGGATAACAGAAGACGAGCTTGGAAAATGAGAGCTTGGGATGAAATCTAATAAGATTAAATGTAATAGAGAGAAATGTAAAGCCTTTTTCTTGGGTTCAAAAAATCAACCCTGCAAGTTGATAAGGCAGAGGAGGTGGAGCTAGTGTGAACAAAGATCTGAGGCTTTTGAAAGTCAACGATGCAAATGGTAGCCCCCCAACCTAATGTAATCTTAAGCTGCATTGAGAGAGCATGGTGTCCAACATAAGGAGGGAGGGTGGATGAATGGGGGTAATCAGACCCCATCTGGGAAACTGTGCTCAGATCTCAGGTGCCCCATTTTAGGAAGGGCATTGACAGACAAGCTCATCCAAAGGCAGGGAACCAGGACGGTGAGGGGACTTGGAAAGATGCCATTCAAGACTGATTGAAGGAGCTGAAAATGTTTAGCCTAGAGAAGAGAAGTTTTGGGAGGTGGGGACCACGTGGAACAGGGATTAGACTTGTTCCACTCTGTCCCAGAAGGCAGAGCTAGGAGCTGGGGGTGGCAGTCAAAGAGAAGCAGATTTGGATTTGACATGAGGAAAGATTCCCTAATGGTTAGAGCTGCCTCAGGTGGGTTTCCCCTCCCTCCCTGTAGGAGAACGATCACTTCCGGGTGCTTTATAAAGTGGATTCTCTTGTAGGTAAGGACTGAATTAAATGGCTTCTGAAATCCCTCCGGTATCAGATTTTGTAATTCAGCCGATGAGCTCTGAAGAATTCAGCAGGAGCTGTGTGCTAGGGAAAGGTGAAATTTCAGGAATAGAGCTGAAATGCTGGTAATGGGGGTTCAATGGAAGTTGATGGAGCTAAATGCTAGGGATAGGCACTGAAGGTTTTTTCCCCAATCAGAGTATAAGCTCCTTGAGGGCAGAAACTTGGCATTACTTATCTCTGTATCTCCAGTACATAACAAAGTGCCTTGCATTTGGTAGGTGTTTAATAAATGCCTGTTGAACTGCTTGTTTTTAGGGAGAAGGGGGCAGAAGGTTATAAACTAGGAGCTAAGTGCCAAGATGTGTTTGTGTGTGTGGGTGAATGTTCAAAATGCCCTGGATTCTGTCTCCTTCCTCAGATTCACTATCCCCAAAGGATTCTGGGGATCCCTGAGCCCCTGGGAAATAACGTCCTTCAAGAACTCTCTGGCATTCCCAGGAGAACAGGTTCCTGGCTCACCAAACTGGCAAGGGACCACGGCCAGGGGGGTCGGCATGCCCTGGCAGGCCCCAGGAGCCTGGAGCTGAGCTGTGTAGAGACAGTGGGAGGGGAGGGGCAGGTGGGGCAGGGCAGGGGCTGGGAGCTCTCAGGGGGCCACACCCCCTTCCTCTGACAGCCCCTCTCCAGGACCCCTTGGGATTCCCAAGCCTGGAGCAGGACTGAATTCCTCAGCCTACAACCTGGGCCACTACTGGCCCCTTCCCACACTGAGCTCAGAATCTGGAGTCAGGCAGGAGGCTTGGCTTCAAACCCTGATTCTGATGCTTATTAGCTGTGCAATCATGGGCAAATCGCTTTACCATTCTGGACTTCTGTTTCCTCAGCTGTAAAATGAGACAGATGGCCTAGAAGTCCCCTTACGGCTCTGTATCTGTGATACTATCCCATGAATCAGTTTGGCTCCATGGGAAGGCCTTGCTAGGGCTGGAGGTCCCAGATGCTGGTGGTCCTGCCTCCTCACATCTGAATCATTAACTTGCTTCCCATCGTCCTCTTCACAAATGAGAGCTCCATATGATAAAACCAGGTTAGAGAGCATCTAATCTAACCCTCTCATTTGACAGAGGAGGAAACTGAGGCCCAGAGAGGATGAATTGGCTTGCTTTAGGGTGCCCAGTGAGCTGATGGCCTTGGAAGACCAAGGACTAAGTTGGGGAGAGATGAGGAAATGACTTGAGATGGGTCCTGCACAGGAGAGTGAAGGTGAGGTTAAGGGGGCATGATGATTCCAAACTCAAGAGCTGTTTGGGCACCTTCTCTATCCCCAAGACCTCCTGAATATCCATCTATACCAAAGGAACTGGGATTGCTCCAACTGCTCAGAAGAGAGGGCAGTGGGCTGCCAGAAGCCTAACTTTATTTTACTGATGTGGAAACTGAGGCCCAGGGAAGTTAAGGGATTTACCCAAGGTCACTCAGGTAGTAAGTGTGAAAGGCAGGATTGACATCCAGCTCCTGTGATTCCAATTCCATCACGTGTCCCACCATACCAGAGTTTTCTACCTTTGAGGGCCATGTCGTCATGGGAGCCATTGAAATCCCCTTCTGCCACGGTTTGGACCCGGAAGAGGACAATTCTGCCTGGAATGAGGGACAGCCAGCATAGCAGTGAAGCTTCCCCTCTCAAGGGAAAAGGGAGAGACTCTCCCTTAGCCAGGACACCTTCTCTGCCCCTCCCCACCAAGTCCACTCGCTGTGACAGTGAAAAGAGGAAAACACACCCCCGTTTTCCAGCCCCTGGAAATTGACCCTCATCCTTTCACGTTTCTTTCCCTTGGTGACTAGACACTGGAAGATTTAGCAGGGGCTTGCCCTGGGAATGGTGGTAGTTTCTAAAAGGGGGAGGGGGAGTTGGAGAATGCCTGGGCTTTATCTGAGAGAGGGTGAAGGACAGTGGGGATGGATGGAAGATTGTTTCTGACTGTCTCTGCCCTGGGATCCCCTTGCCTCTCAATAAGTCCAAAATCCACAATCTCAGGTTATGCCTCACTTTCAGGTTCTCAATGCTATGGTAAAAACCCAACCCAGATGCTCCCCTTCACCCCTTTCCCCACATGCATCTGTTTCCTTTTGTGTTCTCTGTCCCTAAGACTACTGGGACTGCAAGGATTCCTGGTGCTGCCGAGTACTCCCTGCCCCGCAAATCCCAAATGATGGGTCTCCATCATTCCGCTCTACTTGCATCCACAGTCCCCTCAAGTAAGCAGGGGGCATGGTCTGAGGCAACGACTGTCTTCCACCTGCCTTCACAGCAAGACGTTGTCCTCATCTCAGACTCACCCATCCCTGTCCCAACAGACCTCGGTGTCCAGGCCCCTTGCTGACCCAGTACCTTCTGGGATCCCCACACGGAGCTGGCACATCCCCATCCTAGATCCACTCCCCTCATTTCCATTTCTCGACTACCCCTCCACCCAACCTCAACTCTGGCATAGCACGGCTGGAGACACCACTGGTCCCATCCTTCTGCTCAAATTTTCCATCTCCCTCCTCCCAGGCAAACTTTGCTGATTCCCCCCGTTCTGTCTGACATAGAGTGAGAAATGTTTCTCTATCCCGACTTTTCCTCCAGCCCCTTCCACCAAGCAACAGATCCAGAATGCCAATTTGTTTCATCAAGAAGGACTAAGGTAAGACAACCTGGGATGGGAATGAGAAGGAGGAGGGAGGAGGAGGTGGGAAAGACCCCTCGGTAACAACACCTCTTCCTTCCCCTCTAGTAGCCCTTGGGGCACTTACCTGCTTTGGACAGCAACCTGCAGACCTGTTCCCCTTTGGCAGGTGGGGGGAGTTTCAGATGGAAGTGTGGGGTGAACAGCGGAACTTCTCTGGGGTCGGCAGGCTCCCTAGGAGCAGCCCCCCAGCCGATGGTTAAGTAGCCTGCTTCTCTTCCCACCCCCTTGGGCCCCAGCCCCCTCTGGCCTCCACGGCTGAGTTGGAGCGGGTCTCCTCTTACCTTCTCAGCGAAGCAGGTCGGCGTGGGGCGCGCCAGGCTCAGGGGGCTGGGCTTCTTTGGGGGGGCAGAAGCCGTGCGCAGGCCTTGGGGAGCGCCGGGGTTCTGCGCTGACATCAGGTGAGGGGAGGCAGCTGCCAGGGTGAGCCAATAATTATGATATCAGCTTCCCCTCGCCCTGGGGGCCAGCCTGCCAAAATGGGAAAAAAAAATGACTAAGCAGCTATTTGCTCTTTCACTCTTGTTTGACAGGTACTGGCCTCCCGTGCAGCCCGGCCTCACCCTCCTCCCCGCCCCTCCACACCCCATCCCCCAAAACTCCACCCCCGCCCCTCCCAGTGCCAGCCCGTACCCCCTTCCCCAGACCTAGTAGGGATCCCCACTGATGCCCAGTGCTCAGAGAATGAGTGAAGGCTCCCTCCACCCACCTCATTCCCTAGCCCTCCCTCATCACCTTCACCTGTACCCCACCAGCCCCTTCTCCAGGGTGCCAGTCCCACAGGCGGGGCAAAGGCCTGCCAGGGCCTGCACATGTGTTTTGGGAGAGCCAGGGCCCAGCCACATATGTATTTGAGGAGACCCTAGGAAAAGGGAAAACAGAAGGGGGGCTGACAGCGGCACTGACATGGGACCCATGGAAAGGGTGGTGTTGTGGGCAAAGTTAGCTAGGGGACAGAATTGAGAGACCCCAGTGAGCACAGTTCTCTTGGGGTGGGGGTGGGTGCCCAAGGCAGAGATTCAATTCCTGTTGGTCTGGGCCAGAGCTGAGGCTGTTGGGGTAGGGAGCACGGAGCTAAGATCCTTTGCAGGTCTCTGTCCTTTCCATGACTTTGACCCTGCCCATCTCTCTGGCCTTTTCTCCAACTTTGTCTATATGCTGTCTGCATGTCTCTCTATCTCTGGTACCTCTTCCTGTCTCTGGGTTATTAATTACTAGCCTGAGCAACCTATTTGTGATTTGTGATATAGGACTGTGAGGGGGTTAGCGCTGGGGAACATAGATTCGGAAGATGGAGCCCTATGGGTTTGCCACCTATCTTGAGAATGAGCCTTCTCTCCCCTAGGCTCAGGTCCTAACCCTGTTTCTTCTATATCCCCAGTCACCAGCTGGCCTGGCACCCTCTCCTCTCCTTGCCCTTAACTCCCATCTCTCTAGCGGACCCCTTCCCTCCTGACTGCCTCCCTTCTCTGTATTTAGCCTCCCTCTCTGGTTCCCATGTTGTTCTCCATCCCGTCCTCTCTCTCCTTCCTTGCCCTGGTCTCCTTGTCCCCATGACCCTCTCTGAGGCCAGCAGTGAGCACCATGGAGAGATGAGGCCAAGGTCAGGGTCTCCAGGTGGGGGGCCTTTCCCAGGGGTCTTCAGGGCAGATTCCTTCCACATATGAGCATAGCTTTAGAGCTGAAAGGGATCTTGCGGGCCATCTCATTCAACCTCCTCATTTTGTTTGAAGTTTAGTAACACGTGCTCTTCATGATTCCAAGGCCAGCTCTCTATCTACTACGCCACGTGAATGTCCAAAACCCATAGAGGCCTTTTACCTTGTCTCGTGGAAAGGGTTCTTTCAGGAGCCACTTCCTGACTGGGAAGAATTACTGAGAGTTAGGAGAAGCCATTCAATTAATGGTGGGGGTGAGGGTGGGGGATGAGGACCAAAACAGCTGGAGAGTGCCTGGTCTGGATAGTATTCAAGGCAAGCTCAGGAGGGACCTTGGATAAATCACTTCACTTTTTTTCTGGTCTCTGTTTTCCCATCTGTAAAAGAAATAGGTTGCACTAGGGTCTCTGGGTTCCTTCCAACCCTGAACACTATGACTCCAAGATTCTCCGGTACTGTCTACAGCAGAGTGGGAGACCATTCTTGAATGGGGAGAACTCATTTACATTTCTGTGGTCCCAGGAAAAAGAGTCGATGGTCTGAGCTAACTTCTGCTGTCTAGGCAAAGCCCATTAGTGAGGGGTAAGAAATGAATTCCCACTGGTATGTTTGAACGGAGCAAGTATAGGCCTTTTAAGTATGGCCAAGTGATTGGCCTGTTTCCTGAGGACCAGCCTGGCTAAATTTAGAGAGCTAATCGAGGGATTGCCCACAGTGGGCCAAATTTTTCAACCTCAGCAGTTCTGGAAGACAGTCAAGCCATAGGGCTCGTGGTGGTGGGGGGGAGTGTGTGTGTGTGTGTCTGTGTGTCTGTGTGTGTGAATGTGTGTGTGGGTGTGTTGGGGGTTGGAGGGTCACACCCGAGTAAGCCCATACCACTGAGAGTGGCCCCTTGAAGTAACTGAATTGAATTAAAAGTCATCTGAGTTCCTAAGACTCTGAGACTGACTTCAGAATTGAAAACTCATGTTTCTTTTTAAGCTGGTTTCCCCTTTAAGATGATTACCATTCCAGTTTGTTAACTGTTTTTATCTTTGATATTCATTTGCTAGTTCATTCATTTAATAAGCATATGATCTGTATCGAGCACCTTGCTAGGCTAGAAGTGGGGAATACAAAGTTTATTTATTTTTGTTTTTTGGAGGCAATTAGGGTTTAAGTGACTTGTCCAGGGTCACACAGCTGGTACATGTCTGAGGCTGAATTTGAACTCAGGTCCTCCTGACTCCAAGGCTGGCGCTGTATCCACTGTGCCACCTAGCTGCCCACAAAGTTTAGATAAGACACGATACTGCAGTCACAGAGCTTAGATTTTAGTACAGTGTCAAAAAACCTACGAATATTACTCTAATAAACCACCTCAACTGATTTAATTCACTTCACTTTGGCAAGGAGTTATTAGGTACCTACTGTGTGCCAGGCTGCACAAAGACAAAAGCTCCTTCGAGGAGCTAAAATTTTAATTGGGGCACAGAAGAGGATGCCAGATAAGGAAATAGAGGGGTGTTTACCAAGTAATCGTCGGTGAAAACACGAGCAGCTTCACTCCTCCCCCACATTTCTGTGAACAGAAATGTTACAGACAAGTAGGGAGGCTCCTTGGGCAGAAGGCAGCAGCCCCAGGGATGCAATTGCAAAAATGTGTCAGTGGTTCTGTCTGCCTGCCTGTCTGTCTATCTATCTGCCTGCCTGTCTGTCTGTCTGTCTGTCAGGCTAAGGTTCCTGATTGACTTCTCTCAAGTTAGGACTCCGCCTCTGACGGGGGAATGGGAGAGCTCTGTTCTTTTGCCCTTCTGGAAGGCGTGACTTCGTCCCTGAGCTCTGCCAAGCAGGAGCTGCAGCCTTGAAACCTTGGAAATCCCGGTGTTCAGAAGTCATTTGGGGTCATACAATCATGTCTCCTGTAAGACCCCACCTTCCTGCTGACCCAAACTAAAAGCATTTGCCTTTGACTGACCCATCTTAGTGACCCCAGGAAGACCCAGCCTGGAAGCCTGCCTCAGGGCCTCGGTTTCCTTGTCTGTAAAATGAGAGGGCTGTCCTTCATGTCATCTAAGGTGGTCCTTTCCAGCTCTAAGTCTCTGATCATAAAAGTACTAGCAAATGAGGGACTTGGAAAGGCCTTTCTTAGGAGTTCATATTTAAGCTGAAGAGATTCTGAGACAGCACTGAGGAAGAAAGTATTCCAGGAATGGTTGGCTGAAAGACTCCCCCCGAAGTAAGAGATGAAATGTTCTGTATTGGAGACGAGCAAGTGGGTCAGTTTGAATAATAGAATGTGTTTGGGGAAGGGGTAAGAGTATTGTGTAATCCTCCTGGAAAGATAGGGTAGAGCAAGTTTATGAAGAGTTTTAAATGCTTGGTGGGAGAGTTCATCGCTTATCCTTAGTGAGCCACTAAGGGTTTTTGAGCGGCAAAGTGACATAGTTGGGCCCGAATTTTAGGAACAGTGATTTGGCAGCTATGTGCAAGACGGAGTGGGGGAGGGGATGCAGGCAGATCAATCAGGAGAGTGTTGCGCTACTCCAGGTCAGTGACGAGGAGTACCTGGACTGGGGTGGTGGCTGGGTTATGGAGAGAAGGGTTCGGGACATGTGGAGAAAGACAAGGCTTGGCTACTGATTGGAGTAGGGGGTGTATGTCTCAATCCTCTCCTTCTTGCAGCCATAGGATATCAGGGCTGGAAGGAGCCCGAGATACCACCTGGGTTTGACCAAGCTGGTCATTTTACAAAGTGGGAAACTGAGGCTGTTTCCTTATCTGTAAAAAGGTCTGGGATAACACTGCTGCTGCCTGCCTGACACAACTGCCTAATTGAAGTGGTTTGTAAATCTCAAAACCTATAGACAAGTTAGCTCTGATTCCCTGCAGGGTTGACCCCTCTGATTAGACTATAAGCACCTTTCTTAAGAGCACACCCTATGCTTTACGTTTGAGAGGCGTCATCAATCAATCAATAGACATTTATTAAGCACCAACTATGTGCAAAGCACTGGGGGATACCAAAAGAGGCAAAAGACGGTCCCTTCCCACAAGAAACTCATATGGTAGAGTGGATACAGAGTTGGACCTGGATTCCAATCCTGCCTTGGACACTTATTAACTATTAGTTGTCTCAGTCACTGAGTGAGACAACAAATATGAAACTGATCATTGCGCAGTGTTACTGTTACTGTGTACAGCGTTCTTCTGGTTCTGCTCACTTCACTCAGCATCAGTTCATGTAAGTTTTTCCAGGTTTTTCTGAAGTTTGTCTGCTCATCATTTCTTATAGCACAATAGTATTCCATTACATTCATATACCACAACTGGTTCAGCCATTCTCCAATTGATGGGCATTCCCTCAGTTTCTACTTCTACAAAGATGAAAATGAAACTGTACCTATCTTTTATAGTATCCAGTTTAGTCAAGGGAGACACACACACACACACATATATATAGATATAGATATAATAGATATAAAATGGACATAAAGCGAATGTAATTGGGCAAAAAAATAAAATGTTGGATATACACACTAGCTATAAAGTGATTCAGGAGGCAGCTGGGGGCTGGTGGAAGGCAGAACTTGAACCCTGAAGGAATTCAGGGATCCTAAGACACAAAAGTAAAAAGAGAGATGATTCCAGGCACAGGAACAGGGAGACCGAAGGTGAAGAGAGTGGATGAGGAAGGACAAGGCACAAGTTGAGTAACAGCCAGGTTGAGGTGAGCTAAGCACAGAGGGACACATAATAAAGACAAGATCAGAGTGGAGCTGAGGTTAAGACAGGCAGACTTCCTGGAGGCAGCGAGTGAGTCAGTCATGAACCAAGCTGAAAAGGAGGGAAGGGAGGGAGCTTGTTAGAGAGAGTTTCTTCAAAGGAACAGAGAAGAATCAGGTTGAGAATCAGGGGCCTAGTGGGAAAGTCAGGGGAGGGGGTCCATCTATTAGTTAATTCCTTTTTTTTTGGCTAGGCAACGGGGTTAAGTGACTTGCCCAGGGTCACACAGCTAGTAAGTGTTATGTGTCTGAGGCCAGATTTGAACTCAGGTCCTTCTGAATGCAGGGCCAGTGCTCTATCTACTTCACCACCTAGCTGCCCCTCTATTAGTTAATACTAAGCTAATGGACTTGGTCCCTGGTCAACTCTTGAACCCAAGGCTGGTGGGCTGCATGTGCTTTGGAAATGGGGGAGACATTTCCCCAGGGGACCAAACTGTAGTTCTTGTCTGGCAGGTGAGGAGTGAACCAGTGTGGGGTGGGGAGGAAGAGATCAGCCAGAGCACTGGGAGCGTTGGACCTGGAGGCCTAAGCTGGTTCTGGTTGGGTGACCCTAGGGCCTGCCTGGGGAAATCCAGGGAGTTTCCGAGCTGTTAGCTGGAGGGGGTCTGGCAGGGAGGGGCAATGTTAGGATGCTGGAGGGGGTTCCTGAAGTCTGACCTCAACTCCTCTGGCTGCAAAAGCCTTAATTGGGGGAGGAGGTGACATATATGAGGCAGAAAGAGCCCTCCCGAGCCAGGCAAGCAGAAGATGATCCAGACTGGAGCAAATCCTGAGTCTCATCACTTCCACAGAACTGGGCCAGAGGCCAAGAGGGTACTTTTTACCTTAGAGATGTCATCCCCTCTTTCCCCCAGCTTCTCATTCTCTCTCCTATGTGCTAGTGGTCCAGAAGGGGGACTCAGATCCCATTTCCCATTGGCTTTGGAGGGAGCCTCAGTGCCCACGGGCCTCTTATCTCCCCAGGCCTCACTCCACCCCCAAGGACGTCTCTGTGACTCTCCTATGGAACAGAGCAGAGTCTCTAATGATCCACCTCTGAGCCTTGAAGGAAACAGCCAGGGCCTCTATTACCGCCTAATGATCATTCTGAAAGGATTAATAGATACCTCTAGCCTGGACCAGCCTATTAATAGGGGATAGGGATGAAGGACAATCCCTGGGAATTGGGGGGGACACACCCACCTTGAGACAGGAGGCTTGGGGCCCTAAGCATCCCAGGGAAAGGGCTGGCTTTGCAAGGAGCCCAGGTGCCTTCCTGGAGGGCTGAAACTTAGCTGGCTGGAGAGGAAATAGAGAAGAAGAGGGGCTCCCAAGATGGGTGGGAGCTGGAGGGAAATTCCTTCCTGCTCAATTTCCTTACCCCAACTAGATTCTCCCAAGCAGATCCATTTCTCCTGTTCTTCTGATGTAAAGAAGCTAATAGAATGGTCTCCCATCCCCCTTTCCTTCCTTCCAAATGAGCTCAAATTGACCTCTCAATTAAATCCAATTTTCTGATTCTATCCCCTTGGGTCGTTCAACTCCTGCTCCCCCTGCTCTATGGAAACAGCAATAGAAAGTTTACCAGAACTAAATACAATAGACCTGAGGGTCAAATCCCACCTCTAATCCTTATTCTCTGTGTGGCCTTGGATAAGTCACTCCCACTCTGGGCTTTAGTCTCTTCATCTGTAAAAATGGAAGGAACTGATGAATATCTAATAGAACAACTTCATTTTTCTTTTCTTTATTGGGGGGGAGGGTTAAGTGGGAGGGAGAGGAGGGTTGGTGATAAGAATGCCAAAAAAAAAAAAATGAAAAGAAAGAAGAGAGGGGGGCCGTTGAAGCATGGAAGAGAAGAGAAGGAAGATCAGAGGGAGACACAGACAAGCAGGACGGCTTTGAAAGTTCCAAGCGAAATTTACTATTTATTTAAAGGGAAAGGAAGCTATCCTTAACAGAGATCTGCAATTTTATGCACAATCCTCTTTACTTCTATTTTAGATATGGAAGTTCTCATGATATTTGGTGTTTAAGTTTAGAATAATTTTTTTTAATTAAATGAGGGAATTGAAATATGTCGTTGGATCATTGATTTAGAACTGGAAGAGATTTCAGAAGCCATATTGTTCAACCTTGGGCAGCTGAATGGCAAAGTGGATAGAGTGTTTAGAGGGAGTGATAGACGGACTCTTCTCGATTTCAAATCTATCTTCAGACACTTGCTAGCTGTGTGACCTTGGGCAGGTCACTTCACCCTGTTTACCTCAGTTTTCTCTATCTGTCAAATGAGCTGGAGAAGGCAATGACAAACTACTCCAGTACCTTTGCCAAGAAAACCCTCAAGGGGGTCACAGAGTCAGACTTGACTGAACAATACTCAACATTGCTCAACCCCCTTTTTATAAATGAGGAAACTGAGGCCCAGAGAGGTAAAGTGATTTCCCAGAGGTCATACAGAGGATACAAATTGAAGAGCTGGGATTTAAGCCTCCATCCTATGACTTTAAACTCATCATTCCTTCTACCACACCAACTTTCCAGATGGTGAAGGATGCTCAAAGATAGTAATGTGTAAGGAAGGGAAGGAATGGGGTGAAGTGGAGTGTCAGATGGGTTAGATGGCTTTATTCTGGGGAGGGGTGTTGCCTGGCTTTGATTAGTTTGGAAAGTTTCTTCCTTAAGAGGCAACTGGGTGGTGCAGTGGATAGAGGCCTGATGTCATAGTCAGGGAGACCTGAGTTCAAATCTAGCCTTGACACTTACTAGCTGTGTGACCCTGAGCAAGTCATTTAAACTTTGCCTGCCTCATTTTTTTCATCTGTAAAAAGGGGATAAGAACAGCACCTACCTTACTGGGTTGCTGTGAGGATCAAATGAGATGGTATTAGTAAAAAGTGCTTAGCACAGTACCTGGTACATAGTAGGCATTACATAAATGCCTGATTTCCACCGTTATTGAGATGCCAGTTGGCTTGAGGGAGAAGTCCCTTGTTTGCCCCCAATTTGGGTGTCAGAAATCTTGTTCTAGGGGCAACAAGGTGGTGCAGTGGATAGAGCACCAGCCCTGAAGTCAGGAAGACCTGAGTTCAAATCCAGCCTCAGACCAAACACTTGACACTTACTAGCTGTGTGACCCTGGGCAAGTCACTTAACCCCAATTGCCTAAAAACAAAAAAAACCCAGAAATCTTGTTCTAGACTCCTCACTGGGGCCCCTGGCACCATCTTTGATGGAAGGGAAGACCAGAGAGAGCTGGAAGCTCAGACATTTGCTTACAGGGTGAAGCATGGGGGCTAGGGGAGTGGGAACCAGGTGCCCTCCCTCTCTCCCCAACCTGGGCCCAAGGGCCCTCCCCTCCCCCCCAGAGGCTCCTCCTCCTCCATGACTGGGCCCAGGCCAGGCACTTGGCTTAGGCATCACTCAGCAGTTTTCCTCACCCTCCCCTCCCCTGCCTCCCACCCCTGGGGCTGAGGCAGGTCCAAGGATGGACTTGCCGAGGGGGGTAGAGGGAGAGGAGGAGTTTTCATTGATGCATCTCCCTTGGAAGATGTAAGCTCCCGGAGATAGTCTGGGGAGGGGGGAGAGGGCAAGGAGCCAGTGAGCCCCCAGGGATTCTACAATGTGGGGCAGTGGGGACTAGAGAGTGCAGGATGCTTTCTTGGGTTCCCCTAGCATTCTAGATAAAGAATAGAGACCTCAGAGATGTGCTAATGCAACCTCCCATCTAAAACAGGAATCCTTATACTGTTGTCTTCCATCATCTATTTGAACACTTCCAGTGATGGAGAGCTCACTACTTCTTCCCACCCCAGGCAACCAGTTCAGTTGTTAGACAGCTCTAGGTTAGTTGGTCAATCAGTCAGTCAATAAACAATTATTAGGTATCTACTATTTACCAATAAATTCCTTCTGCGCTGAGCTGATTATTGCTAAAGTCCTTCCAAAATCTCAGCAGGAAATGGGGGAAGGGGCTGCTCTCCTGCTTGTTGGCCTCCTTACGGGGCTCTATCCACCTGTCATGGTCCTAGATGGGAGGAGGATGTCAGTACAAGTCTAGCTAGAGGCGGACAGGCCCTTCAAAGGCTCTCTGGTCCTGGTACCTGCTTTATTGCTGGACTAATGATGGTGATTAGCCCAGCAGGTGCTGCTGCTGAGAATGTTGTTTTCTGAATAGCTGGGTGAGGCCTGGCAGCCTGAGCCCAAGGGAGCACATAAGCCTGGCAACCTGAACTCAAGAGAACCCCCAGGTCCAGCCACCCTGAACCAACCCAGGGCCGGCTGTTTCTGCCATATCCACAGATCTCCCAACCATGGAGGAAGGGAAGAGCTGGAGTTCCTAGGTTGGTGTCCACTTCCCTCCCCCACCCCCATACTGGCAGGATGCAGGGAACAATCCTCTGTTCCCCCAGGTGCTTGTTGTGTGCCATTAACTGGGTATTTTCTTGCGTGTCCCCCCCACCCCCATCCTCTTTCCCCTGCCTGCCTTGGGAGAGATACTGGAGCTCCTTGGAAGCAGTGGGCTGACTCCCTTAGAGAAGAGTGACTTTGTCTTCTTTCGGGGACTGTATCCTTAGAGGGACTGGGGACAGTGGGCAGGGATTGGGAGTACCCATATTTAAAGTGTAACCACTTTTCAAAAACTTGTCTAATGCTAGATGAACTGATTTTAACCTAATTTGGGGGAGATCAAGGGAGGCGCTTTGTTTTTTCAACCATGGGTATATGTTTGGCTTACAGTTTGGGGGCTGCTCCTAAGGAGACCCCAGAATGGGGTAAGCCCACTATACTGTGAGGTTATGGGAATTGTTCCTTTTGGGCATAGTGGTGATAATAAGGGAGGGGGGTTGTGTGAAAATGGAGAATCCAAACCTGGGAAAGAGGAGTGAGGGTGGGAATACTCTATCCGTAGCATGGGGGCTGTCTCCTAAGGGGGTAGGGTTCCCAGGTGTGGCTGTGTCTCTGAGGTAGAGGTGGGGGAAGTAATTTATATCCCCGTACTTCATGGGTGAGGAATGCCAGCCCCCAGGGACCAAGGACAGCTGGCTCCAGAGAACTCACTTCTCTGGGAATCTTGTGGCAAGTACTGTCAGGATGCCCTCCTATTACCCTCAGGGGACAGCTGCATCCTCCCCGTCTCAGCAGCCCCCTCCCTTCTCACCTCTTCTGTCTTGTCCTCCCCCAGGCCCATCTCTCCCCCTCCGTCCAGTCCCCATCAGACACACACCCTCCTCGCCCAGCTTCTGCTGGAAGTGGTTAAACTGTGCTATTCCATGCTAAGGCGTGGGAGTCTGGTGCAAAGGATTTCTCAGGTTGCTGCAGGGATCTGGGGTCTCACCTGCTTTCCTGTTGATCCCTGTTCCCCTTCCTCACCCTATCACAACTAGAGAGCATCAGGATGGACAATCGGGATGGGATGCTTTTGGAGGCTCCTTAAAAGGGAGGAGTGCGCTTAAAAATGATGTTGGCCAGCGAAATACAGCAAGTGACCAATATGGTAGACGTAAGAATGGACCTCCGGTTGGTGAGAGAAGTAACAGACAGTAAGAGTAACAGATGGTAAGAGGGAAGGAATCTGGGGGCCGGCAGGGGGTAAGGGATTAGGTGGAACAGCTGCCTGGCCTCGGGTCTGTTCTGAGACATTTTTATAGGCTCGGGGATCTAGGGATGGAAGTGACTTCAGAGGGCAATCCTCTAATTTTATACAGGAGGAAACTGAGGCTTGGGGAGGTGAAGTAACATCTCAAGGTCACAAAGATGGGATTTAAAGTCTAGAGACAGTGCTCTTTCCCTTGCGATGCTTCAAATCTGGACTATAGCAACCCAGATTCAAATCTCTCTATACCTTGGTTTCCTCATCTGTAAAAATGGGGAGGGTGTGGGTAGATCAGATAGACTCTAAGGTTTTTTTCTGGTTCTAAAATCCCTGAGTCTAGGCCGAGCCTCAGTTTCCTCTTCTGTAAAATGGGCATAATTCAGAGCACAGGCTACTTTAGGGAAGTCCTTGGCAAACCTCAAAGGGTCTGACATGTTTTCTCTAACTTCTCTCCTTCCTTCTCCTGTTCTGGCGCAGGGAAGCAGGAAAGGGGCTGCCTCGCAAACCATCATGCCCCTTCCTTTGGGTGGCACTACCTCCCCTCCCTGCCCAGGACCGGTTTTACCAGCCTGAGAAAGGGTCCGGATGACGGCGCTCGCTGGAGCTGGCAGGGATGGCGGGTTTTATGTAAATGGTGAGGGAGTGCTCTGGGAAGGGGTAGGCTGGTTTTCCCAAAGACAGGCAGGGACCGGCAGCTCCCAATTAGCCCGGCTGTGGTGATGTCAGCCCTGCTTTTCTTGGGTGGCTGCGCCTACTCTAGTTGGCCCTGGCAACAGTGCCAGGCCTTACCTTCTCTCTGTGCTATGGGTGCCAGGGGGAGAGGCTGGCATGGGGGCAGAGGGAGGGGCTGCACACCCCCACAGTTTTGGGCCAACTGGTGTCCAAGGGCTCAGACCTGCTGCTCTGATCTCCTGCACCCCCAACAGGTCAAGTTTGCTAAGGGCAAGCGAGTCCTCCCCACCTCCCCTGGCTTCCCTTGGGTCATCTTTCCCTGGGGCAGCTGCCTGGGAGGGTGGGTGACTTGTGGTGAGGCTGAACTGATTTCCTGAATCTTGGTGCAGTGGGAAAAGTGCTAAATTTGGAGTTAGAGGCCCTGGGTTTGAATCCCACTTTGACCATTTACTAGCTGTGTGATGCTGGGCAAGCTATTTCTCTCTGAGCCTCAGTTTCCTCATCCGTAAAATGAGGAGTTGGGCTAGGTGACTTCTAAGGACCCTTTCAGCCCCAAAGCCTATAATCCTACGACTGAGAACAAGCCCAGTAGAGCCAGCACCTTCCCCTCCACTCTTTCTCTCCTCCAGCTCTTATCTCTCCCCTCTAGCCCCAAGTTCTGGGATAGATTTTTAGATCTAAAAGGACCTTTAGAAGTCATCAAGTCCAATCTCTTCAGATTAAAAAGTGAGGTCAAAGAAATTAAGGTTCCTCAAGGGCCCGTCTGTGAGTAAACTGACACACAGAGAAGTTGTGATTTGCCCAAATTGCCCCAGGGATTAAATGGTGAAGGCAAGATACGAACCTGGGTCCTCTGACTTGTGAGGCAGAACTCTTCCCAGTGACCTCTGCTGGTCCCCTAGAGAAGGCTCCAGACTAGATCAAGGGCTCTCTAACCTCAGGACAAGGCATTCTCTTCCCCTACCCCCACCCCTACGACTGCCCAGGCCCTCCCAACTCTGGGGCCAACCTGCAGGCTGACTTGCTCAGAGAGAGATGCTGGGGGTAGTCCTTTAAATGAGTGCAGAGTCTGCAATATGGAAAAGTCTTTAATGAGGCAAATCCTCTGTCCCTTCTCTCCCACCCTACCCCCAGACTCTTTAAGAGAGGAACTGTGCAGCCAGGTGCTGGAATTGCTAAGCTCTTTGCAGAGGGGCTGAAACTCGAGTCACTCGGGTCCTGGGGACTTCCAACCTGACCCTCCCCAGAGTCTCAATAAATATAATCAAAAGGGGCCGCAGCCATGTCTTTTGAGAAACCAAAGGAAGCATTGGCACCAAACACCCTCATTCAGCTATCACACAGACAGACATAAACACACATACAGGTGTGCCGTGCAACCACACCACGTCGTGTGAGCACACGTGCCCTCTGACATACATACATGTTATATAACATGAACATACGTGCCCATACACACCAATGCTGGGACTACCTCTTCACCATACCCAGCTCTGCCCAGACACTGAGGTTGAAAGGCCCGGGAATGTGGGTTCAATGAGCATCACTGGCTTCTCTCTGAGCAGACTCCCTCCCCGGGGAGGCTAAGGATCGATGAAGCTTGTGTTGAACTGGTTATAGACGTTGCAAGAGGTGGTGATGTTGGACTGGGCCCAGTCGGGGAAATGGTCCAGTTGAAAGATGGGGTAGCCCCACGTATTGACGGCCAGTGTGATTGTCAGCACGCCAATGATATTGAGAAGGAATCCTGCTCTGGCCTGGGGGACAGGAGAGAGATGGCAGGGCTCAGTGAGTGGCTCAGTGGGATTCCCATTCCCGTTAGAATTATGTTAGAATGTAAGGTCCCTGAGGGCAGGGAGTGTCTTTGCTTTTCTTGGCATCCCTAGGGCTTAGCTTCCTAACTTGTTGACTGATTGATTGAATGGAGGGGGGGAGGTGGGATCAGAGAATCACAGATTTAGAATTGGAAAGTACCTTACAACTGCAGTAGATAGAGCCTTGGGGCAGCTAGATGGCACAGTGGATAGAGTGCCAGGCTTGGAGTCAGGAAGACTCATCTTTCTCAGACACTTACTAGCTGTGTGACCTTGGGCAAGTCACTTCACCCTGTTTGCCTCAGTTTCCTCATCTGTAAAATGAGCTGGAGAAGGAAATGGCAAACTACTCCAATATCTCTGCCGAGAAAACCCCAAAATGGGGTCACAAAGAGTTGGATAAGACTGAAAAACAACAGATAGAGCCCTGGGCTGGGAGTCAGGAAGACCTGAATTCAAGTTCAACCCCAGTCACTCACTAGCTTATTAATTAGCAAGTTGCTTGATGTCTGTCTGCCTTCCTTTCTTCAACTGTAAAATGGGAATAAAAATGAGACCTCCCTAATAGGGTTGTTGTGAAGATCAAATGAAATAATATTTATTCAGTACTTAGCACAGTGCCTGACGCACAGAAGGCACTTAACAAATGCTTGTTTCCTTCCTTCCTGAGAGGCCACTCCCTAAGCCATTTTACAGATGCAGAAACTGAGGTACAGAGATATTAAATGATTTGTCCTGGGTTTGGAAACCAATAGGTGCCTGAGGCAGGATTGGAATTCAGGACCTCATCACTTCAAGTCTAGGGGAGGAATGCAAACGCAGCTGGGCCACAGAGGAGGCAGTTGCTGCTGTCCCCCCACAGGAAAGGGGGCAGATTCTTCCCTGAATAACACCTGGACACGTGCCTCTGTGCGAGAAGTTGCTTAGGATCCGTTCCATTGGCTCGGGAAGAGACAAGCCTCTGCTTCCCTCAGGGAGGTCCTGTGGGAAAACTGTTCCAGGGTAACCCCACAACTAAATAGCTAACAACTAACCTTTGCCCAACACTTTTACGCTTTCCAAAGTGTGCTATCTCACTTGAGCCTCACAACAACCCAGTGGGGTGAAATAAGTGCTATTATTACGCCCAATTTACAGGTGAGGAAACAGACGCTAAGATAAGTTAAATGACTTGCTCAGGGTCACACACAGCCACTAAGTATCTGAGGCAGGCCTCTAACTTCTTGACTCCAAATCCAGTGCTCTGTTCACTACACCAGCGAGGAAGTCTAAGAACCGGTGTCTGCCTGCCTGGTAAGATCATTCAGTCTTTCCTCAGTCTTCTCTTCCTTGGGATAAGTAACCCTAATGATTTGACTTTTTCATTGGGGATGGTAGTCTATATCCCAGTCTACATCTCTATGTTTCCCCTGAACCCTTTCCAAGTACCCCAGATGCCTCTCAAAGTCAAGATAGTCAAGATGTATCCAGAGGCAGGGATTTTTAATCATGGTCTGGAGAGAAACAAAAATACTGCCCTGCCTGGGAATGGGCTCAGGGTAGAAGTCAGGTACTTTGTAGAATCCTTTCCTATAGGATCCCATCCCACCTCATCCTATCCTTTCTCATCTCTTCTCATACCATCTCACAAAGACTTATTTTACAGATGAAGAAACTAAGCCTGAGGGAGGTGAAATACGTTGACCACCAAGGTCACCCAGAGAGAGTAGGTGTCAGAGGTGGGATTTGAACCCACAGCCAGTTCAGCACTCTTTGGACTGTTCTGTGCTGTACTTTTTGGAGAGGGGAGGAAAGTGGACTCCCTTCCTCTCCCCTACTGAGGTATTCTTTGCCCCCCTCCCCTTCCCTTTCATCTTAATCTGGGCCCTGAGAATGGGATCTTTTCATGTCTTTTATCAATCAGTTGACAAAGGCTTATTAAGTGTATGGACCAGGCACCCTGTTAAAAACTGGGAGACAAAGAAAGGCAAAAACAGTGCCCCCTCCAAGTAGTTTGCATTCTAATGGGGGAGATAATGTGTACATGAATCGATATAGACAAAAAGTAGGTGGAAGGGGGGAAGGGAAAAGCATCATATAGAACATTTGAGCCGAGTCGGGTATCCAGCTTGTGGTCTACTACGACCTTCTGTTTCCACCTCTTTCCTCCACTATTAGCTCTAGCCTGGAGGAAGAGAGAGAATGGAAGTGTGTGTGTGTGTGTGTGTGTGTGTGTGTGTAGGAGGGGGCAGCTTCTCCCACCCTGGTTTCTCCTTCCCTACTCACCATGTCACACACTTTGAGCTGCCCAAAGGAGAAGACGATGGCATTAGGTGGAGTGGCCACAGGAAGCATGAAGGCCAGAGAGGATGACATGGTACAGGGAAGCATAACATAGAGTGGGTTGAGGCAGATGGCCTGGGCCTAGCAGGGAAGACAAAGGGAAGGAGAGGTCAGAACAACCAGGGAATGGGAGGGAAGAAACAAAAACATCCTAGCCTTGGCCTCACAAAGGTGAGGTGGGGAGGGGGCAGGGAGGGGAAAGAGGTCTGTCCGTACCACCTGCTCCCATCCCATGATTTCACAGGTGAGAGAGGAGACTTGATGGGGAGTCCTCGAAAGTGCCAGAGCAAGGTGGAGGTGGGACCAGCTTGGGTCCTGTGTCCTCTGCCCATGTGGGCAGAGCCCCTTGGGTCAGGGCTGAAGCTCTCAGGAGGGCTCTGGGGCTTGTTCTCCACTTAAGAGGGGCCCTTCACCTCTCTGGGCCTTAGATCTCAAGAGGATGACTACACTGACCTGCCCTTCAGGTGTGGAGAGGGGAGGGGCCCATAAAACTGATCTCAAAGGGACCACAGGGATTCCATCAAAGGGCTGTGGGAACGCTCCCTGAAAGGGCTGGGGCCCAGGGACGCCCCTGGTGAGAAATCTCACCTGGTCATTTTGGGGGTGACCAAGACTCATATTGGGAGGGGTTGGGAGAGGGGGATGACAGAACAACCCACTAGATTCTCATCTGGTGACGTCAGACAGGACAGGGTAAGGGGTGGAGGTGAGTCAGGGGCCAAAGAGGCAGGCATCCAGAGGTCATCGGGGCCTGGCGGCTCGAGGAGGCTAGGAATTCTCCACTTTTTTCCATAAACTGAGTATGTGGCAGGGTCCTGCCCCTCAGTGTAGACACTCAGAGATCCAGACAGGCCTGGGGTGAGGGACGTGAGGGAAGAGGGGCTTCTAAAAGCCAGGCTAGGAAGAGGTATGGGGGCGAAGAGGGTCTTACCATGGAAGCCAGGATGGGCAGAAAGAGGGTGGTGGTGGCCACATTGCTGGTGCATTCGGTGAAGACAGCCACAAGGAGACAAAGGATGAAGACGATGGCTGGAGAAGGGATGCTTTGAAGAGGAGTCAGCTTGTTTCCCAGCCACTCGGACAGGCCTGATACCTATGGGGAGAAAGGAATGGGAAGAGACACGGTGCTGACCCAAGGAGCTAGGAGAATGTGGTCCCCTCATTCAGGAGCCCTGGGGTGGGCCAAGATGCTGTGTGCCCTTGACAAAATTGCTTTGTCTCTCTGAGCTTTGGCATGACAAAGCCTTATTCTCCTTCCCTGTTGGTTTTTTTTCCCCCCAAGAAAAGTAGGCAATGGGAATCTTGCTTGAATTTTGGCAGGTCAGGAAGTCAGGCCCACTGGCTTGAGTGAGAAGAGAGAACAGGCTGGGATTCCAGGCCCCTCCTTCCTCCCTGACCCTTCCTTGACCTAGGAGCAATTGGGACAGAGGAAGACCAAAATATTATTGGAGGTAGGATCCCAGACTGAATATTTCTGGAAAGACTTCTTAGGACAATGGAAAACATTTTAATGCAGAAACAAAATGGCAGTGGTAAGGGGGGAAGAGATGGGAAAAAGATAATCTTTTCAAAGGGGGATCATCTGGTTGTGTTTGCCTTGCTCCCCTTGCCATCATCCTTGTGTTAGTAGCGACTCCTGCCCTCCCCCCAGCTCCCCTTTGACTTTGGGTACGTGGAGCACTGGAGGCTGAGCTTTGGGGGAAGGAGAATGAGCGCTGTATGAGCTGGTCTCTTAAGCAGGAAGGGAAAGGACCCCATCCTGCAGGGAGACCTTCTCTATCCATCCTTGTCATCTTCCCTCAGCCCCCCCGCCCCTAGAAACTGTTCTAGCTGTCTCCCTGCCCCTGCAACTCAGAGAGAAAAGAATTACTGGGACCATTGAAAGTTGGGTCCATGCCTCGAAATGCCACCCTTCTGCCATCAAACACACAGGCTCCCCCACTGTGCAATGAGGAGGGTGGTGGGGACTGGCTGCTGTCTAAGGTCCTCGGAGCACAGCGTTCCTAGCCGTGGGCTCTCTGAGGAAGTCCCCTTTGTCCTGGTCCGTGGTGGGACAGACAAGGAGCTCTGGGCTTAGGGGGAGGCTGAATCAGGGAGCCTCCTTTCCTCCCAGCTGGCTCAGGTGGTCCCTTGAGGGGCTGCAGGGGACCGTGGGATCAGATCCCAGGGCCATGAAGGACTGGTGCAAGCTGAGTGTGATTTTGTCGCCCCCTCGTGTCCGTAGCAGGCAATGTGGCCGCTCCAGCTTAACAAAGAAAGCAATCCTATGAGCTGGGTCAGCATTGGGTGGGATGGGGGGAAGGGTATAATTTCAACATTATTGGATTAAGCTGAGCAAGAGGTCCCTGAACCTGACCTTCTGATTCCAGAGAACAAGTTCATGCTTTCTTTTTCTGGAGGCAGCTGGGTGGCGCAGTGGATGGAGTGCAGCATGTGGGGTCGGTCAGGAAGAACTGAGTTCAAATTCTGCCTCAGACACTTACTATCTAGGTGACCCTGGGTAAGTCTTTTTGTGTGCCTCAGTTTCCTCATATGCTGAATGGGGATAATAATAGCACCTACTTCATAGGGTTGTTGTGAGGACCAAATGAGATACCAAGTATAAAAATGCTTTTTCAAACCTTAAAGGGCTATGTTAATGCTTCTTGTTGTTCAGTTGTGTTTGACTCTTTGTGACCCTGTTTGGGGTTTTCTTGGCAGAGACACTGGAGTGGTTTGCCATTTCCCTCTCCAGCTCATTTGACAGAGGAGAAAACTGAGGCAAACAGGAATAAGTGACTTGACCAGGGTCACACAGCTAGTAAATGTCTAGGGCTGGATTTGAACTCAAGTTTAGGCCCCGTGCTCTATCCGTTGGGACATCTAACCACCCCAAAAGGGCTTTTATGAAGAGCGGGTGAGGAAGGAGTGTATTAGAGTGTATAAGGTCATTTTTGCTGTTGTTTCATCGCATTCAACTCGTCATGACCCGTTTCGGGGTTTTCTTAGCAGAGATATCAGTGTGATTTTGCCATTTCCTTCTCCAGCTCATTTTACAGATGAGGAAACTGAGGCAAGCAGGTTAAGTGATTTGTCCAGTTGTGCCCCACACAGCTAGTAAGTATCTGAGAGTACCAGATTTGAACCCAGAAAGGGGAGTCTTTCTGAATCTGGGGGCCCAGCTCCGCTGCGCCACCTAGCCGCCTTAATATAAACTACACTAATGAAATCACAAGTGTGGACATCATGTACACACACACGTATAATCCTTACACATATAATACACATGCACATGTAACATGTATATGACATACACGACACATAACATTGTAGGCTATAATCAAATTACTTTTCCTCGTCCCCCCAAAACTTCTAACTTCTGAACAGAAGTTCGTTAGGGAGCTGATGGGGGCGGGGGTGGGGGGTGCCTACCTCACTGCCCCTGGCCAGGGCGAAGCCTCCGCCCAGCAGGAAGACAATATTCCAGGGCATTTTCTTATTCACGGTATTCCAGTTGAGGAGGGCGGCTGGGGCCTTCAACTTCCCCTGGGTACCTGGTCCCCAAGGAGAGGAGTTGGATCATTGAAAAAGCCCCCAGATGACATGTTCCCTTCTCCCCCAGTCCTGTTTTATTCTCTCTGCCTAGAGATTGGGAAGGGCACCAGAGCTTCATTCCTTCCATTGTAATGGAGTAGGAAAAGGACCACTGAGCTGGGACCTAGAAGACTCGGTTCTAGTGCCCACCCACCTACAAGTAACTGTATGTGCCCATCACTTTGCTGGGCCTTTGTTTACGTCTTCTGTAAAATGAGGACCTTACCTACCTAAAGGTGGGAGGGAGACCCAGTGCAGATCAGATGACTTGGAGGTCCCTTCCTTCTGATTTCTGCCCCACTTCTCCTTCCCCACCATCCCCTTTTCTTCCTCCCTCCTCCACCACCAAATGCTTACCCTGCTGCTGGGAGAAGCCAGGGAACTCGGAAGGTATGATAAATAAGATCATGCTGAGGAAGAAGGCCACGGTGCCGTCTGAGAGCATACTACAAAGGGCAGTGGGTAAGCAATGAGTGCAAAGGCTTGGGGAAGGAGGGCAGTTAGGAGGGCCTATGGAGAAGGGTGTCAGTGCAGTTGGGCTCTGGCCTCTCCCCCTTAATCTCTCTATCCAACCCATCCTTCTGAGGCTCACATAAAGTCTCACACACATACATAATGTGCCTTCCTCTGCTCCAAATTCCTCTAGTTTACTGTGCATAGTAATCATGCACCTCCTTATCTCCACAGCTAGACTGTGAACTCGATGAAGGCAGGCACCACACCCGGTACCTGGGCAATCTTTGTATTGCCTAGGAGGCCAGCGTAATAGACTGTAATGTAATGTATTAAAGGTTAGACCTCGAGCCAAAAGGTTTGAGTTTGAACTCAACATTTACCAGCTGTATGATCACAGGCAAGTTGTTTAACCTCTTTCTGAGCCTCAGTTTCCTCATCTGTAAAAGGAGGCTAACAATGTTTGCCTTATCTATATTGGGAAGGCACTGAGAGGCCAAGTGCTTTGTAAAATTCAAATAGCTTTAGACATGTGAGATCCCGACTCTCCATCAGGATGAGTGGCTGGTTAACTGATTGACTCAGTCAACTGATTGATTCAGTCCAAGCCTTGCCTCCTCCAGGTAGCCTTCCCAGTTTGAGGCCCACCACAAGGTCTCCTCTTTTACTCAGGCCTTCTCAGAAGCTGGGACTTTAGCTGGCAGGATATTCATTCTCACCTTTTGATCTGCTGTTCTGCACCTGTGGCTTTCTGTGAGCCCATTGGGCTCCCTGATGCTGGACCTGTCTCCTCCTGTATTATCCTTCCCTGGCATGCTGTAGCAGTTGATAGCCACCCCTTGGTATCTGACTGTCAGTCAACAAACATTTATTAAGCATCTATTACGTGCAGATGGAGTGGTAAGTACTGAGCATACGAAGCATGGCAAAAATATAGTGCCTGCCCTCAAGATCCTCAGTCTAATGGAACATGCAAACAAGTATATACATACAAGGTACATATAGTTATATATATAATATATGTATATGTGTATGTGTATGTGTATATATGCATGTATGAGTATATACACACATCCATATGCATACGCATACATACATGAAGGCATTAGCAGTGGGGTGGTGGGGGTGGTAGAGGGGACATTGAGAAAGGCCTGCTGCAGATGGTGGGATCTGATTGGGCCCAAGAATTTGCCTGAACTGAACCAGAGGGAATTTAAAAGTATTTCCCCTTCTTCAACTGGCCACCTCAACAGCCTGTCCCCCAGTCCCTTTCCAGGGTTATCTTCCATTCCTCTTCTTCACATACTGTATCTTCCAACCAAACTGACCTCCTTGCTTTCCCCAGAACTGGGTGTTTCATCTCCTACTTCTGTTTTTGTAGAGGCTGCCCCTGAACCTGGGACCCACTCCTTTCTCATCTCCTTCTCTAGGAATTCCTTGTTTCTTTAAAGGTACAACCAAGGTATCTTGACTGATGTCCCTAAATTGTTACTCTTGTAGCCAACAAGATAAAAGGCTGTAAGAATTTTAAAAGCACTATATAAATGTTGGTTATTATTATAATTATGAGAGTGCTCTTCCCTTCTCAAATTACCTTGTATTTATTCATGTGTTGTACCCTCCCAGTGAAATGTAAGCTCCTGGAGGGCTGTCTTGGCTTTGTATTCATGGTGCCTGGCACACAGTAGGCTTTTCATAAATGTTTATTAAATCAAAACAAATTGAACCTCTCTGCCCCCACCTCCTAACCCATCCCTCCTCCAGCCCCTCATCCCTGACACTCTACCCCCAACTCCATCTCTTCCCTCCTATCCTATAAGACTTTTTTGGGTTGGAGATTCATCTAGGGAAGCCCATGGACCCCTCTTTATATTTTAGAGTACATTAAATACAAAGGAAACCAATTATATTGAAATACAGTTATCAAAATCTTAAGAAAAAACCCAAGTATTAAGCATTAATATTGAAGTATTAAAAGCCAAGTATTGAGAAAACGACCAAGTTCACGGATCCCAGATTAAGAGCCCCAGCCCTAGACAGTGTACGAAGTCCTCTTCAGCTCTGTCTCTGGGATCTCCTCATCGGGTTCTCTGTCTCTGAAGCCTTCCTTGATTTCCATGACCATCACTTCTGGGCAGTCCCTCCCCATGTCTAGCATCCCTCCTTCCTTCCCTGTGGCAGGAGGATGCCCATTGGGCTGCAGCTTGGCGGAATGTGCCTGCTCACTCTTGGGACTGGTCCTGTCATCTTCCTCAAGGCCCTCCGTCATCCCCTTCCCTCACCCCCAAGCACGAGGCCTCCTGCCCACGTCTCACCTTTCTCCCTTGTGGTTAGGAAAGGCCACATTGCCCCAACCAGGGAAGAAGCCCGGCTCTCGGGTGAACCACAGCACCACCAGGAGAAAGAACAGGAAGGTGACGGCTTTCTCAGCAAAGCTCATGGGGCCCAGCTTCTTATGTTCCGCCTGGATGACTTGGTAGGCCGCTCGCTCCTGTTCAAGAGTCTTATCTCCGCAGCTGAAATTCTTCCGGAAGCTACAGGCAAAGGGACATATTCATCCTCATGTATCCTCAATCAGAACTGCTCCAAGAGCAAGGCTGGGATTATCTCGTTAATGTTCCCATTTCATAGACCAAAGCCAAAGCGGGGAAATGACTCCCCCAAGGTCACACAGCAAGCCATTGGCTTGTCTCCTGATGTTTTCTCCTTCTTAAAGGGAGCCAACAGTTTGTTTGTGTCCTGGATGTCCTGGGCAGACAATCCGGTGAAGCCTATGGTTCCCTTCTCAGAATCATGTTTTTAAATGAATGAAATTGAATGCATAAGATCTACAAAGGCAGCCAATTATACTGTTTATCAAATTACGTACTTTTACTAGGATCACACTACAAATACACAAGATTACAAAGGAAACCATTAATATCGTTACCAACATTTATTTTTAAAAAAAGTTCATGAACCCAGGTCAGAAACTATTATTGTCTAGGAGAAAGGTCATAGGGTTCAAAGGTGGATAGTTCTATAACATCTACAACAACTGCTTTGTTATACTGAGGCTAGAACTGAGGCCCACATCACACCGCTAGCAAAGAGCACAGTCAGGATTTGAATTCAAGACCTCTCACTTCAAATTGAATACTCTTATCATTAAGATCACAATGTAAAGTGAGCCTGTCCCTAAGAGTAGAAGGCAGGCCTTGGGGAGGTTACAAGGGGAAGAGAAAGAAGGAAGGCCTTTTGATGAATGGACTCATCTTTGGAGACTTTCAAAGTCTCCCTCCCTCTTTCTTCCTTCTTCCCTTTTTTCCTTCCTTCTTCCCTTCCTCCTTCTCTTCCTTCCTTCTTTCTTTCCTTCTTCCTTCCTCTTTTCTTTCGTTCTTCCCTTCCTCCCTTCCTTCTTTCTTTCGTTCTTCCCTTCCCTCCTTTCCTTCTTTCTTTCCTTCCTTCCCTTCCTTCCTTCCTTCTTCCTTCCCTTCCTTTTTTCCTTTCCTTCTCTTCCTTTCTTCCTTCCCTTCCTTCCTTCTTTCAGATTATTCCTTCTATTCCCTTCTCAAGTTCATAAAATCTTGGAACTATAGTTAGAACTGAAGGAAATTGCAGATTATTATCCACCAACCAATTCAGGGGCCGCTAGGTGGCGCCATAGTGCACAGCATGTGGGGCCTGGAGTCAAATATGGCTTCAGACACTTACTAGCTGTGTGACCCTGGGCAAGTCACTTCACCCTGGGTGCCTCAGTTTCTTCATCTGTAAAATGAGCTGGAGAAGGAAATGGCAAACCGCTCCAAATGGGGTCACAAAGAGTCAGAAATGACTGAACAGTAACAACCACCTCTTTCATTTTACAGGGGCTGGACTCTGAAGGGAGGGAGCCAAGAGCCTGGTTTCAAACACTGCTTCTTCTGGCTCCGAATGCAGGGCTATTTTTATTATTTATGGTATCTTAATTATAGTAACATTTATCATAAGATGGGAAGAGCTACTATACTCAGAATGTAGAATGGCCAGCCCAGTGTGGGCATCCTAAAATCAACTTGGGGATTTTTAGGGATGGAAGATGCTGTTTTTGTTTGAGGTCACGAGACAGCTGGGCCTTCCAGCTCTGAGAGGATTGCTATGGGCCAAGCTAGGGCAGGGGAACCACAGCTACAAAAATAAATTTAGAAGTTATAATTCATCCATTCTGGGCTTGGCTTATTTTCTTCTAAAATGATATTTAATACAAGAATACATAATGCAATAATTACATGTTATCATTTATTTTGTGGTGCATAGTTATTATATGTTTATCCAAACTTATGGTTTTATATCATATATTTATATAAAATTATTGCTTTATGTTATACATTTATATAAATTATTTTATATTATATATTTATTGCATATCACACAAATTATTATTTTACACTGCATATTATATATTTATAGAAGACTATTATTTTATATTGCATATTTGTTATATATTTATGTAAAATAAATTGTTTTATTTTTAATTTTCTTCTATTCATCTTACCCTAGGGTATTATAAGTAGTTAGATGATACAATGGATACAGGACTACATATGGAATTCAAATCCAGCCTCAGACACTTGCTAGCTGTGTGATTCTTAGCAAGTCACTTGACCTCTGTTTGTCTCAGTTTCCTCATATATAAAATCATGATAATAAGGTTTGTTGTGAGGGTAAAATTAGATAATCTTTGTGAAGTGCTTTGCAAACCTCAAAGTGCCAAATGAATGCTGCTTGTTATTATTATTACTATTTCTTTTTTAAAAATAAGTTTTTGTGGATATCTTTTGTTTTCACATCGCCTAAATATCTCTCTGCATTCCTCTACTTCCCCTTTCTGAGACCCATCCCATACAATAAAAAATTAGTTGCTGTTTCTTTAATAGGACCCTATTTAGATTTAGAGATGGGAATGACCTTAAAGGTCATCTAGTTCAACCCATTCTACAGAAGAGGGAACCTAGGCAGAGAGTAGTTAAGTGGCTTGCCTCATATCACACAGGTAACAGTGATAAAGACAGGATTTGAACCCAGATCCTCTGACGCCAAGGCCAGTGTTCTTTCCGCTGTATGACACTGACTTTGTATGTTCCTAGTTGCTTTTAAAAATAAGAGACGGAAGAGGTCCTTTTGTCTGTAGCACATAGGGGGCAGAGGGAAATAGATGCTGGAATGCTCAGGAACTGACTGCCCAGAAATAGGGGCAGTCCTGGTGAGGTGGGGCAGGCTTATTGAGTCCGTGGTACTGAGGAAGGCTGAGGCTGGTGGATCCCTTGAGTTTAGGGGGTTCTGACCACACTCAGCCTGGCACTAATATGGGGAGCCCTGGGGGAGGGGTGGTTTGGTCCAGAGCAGAAGCAGAGGAGGTCAGCGCTTCCCTGCTGACCAGCACTAGGGTTCAGGCTCCTGAGTGGCCTGGGTAAGATAGGAAGACTCAGTCTCAAAGAAATGGGGAGGATAGGCAGCGGAAAAGGGGTGGGTAATTATAACAGAGTATAGCAAGTTCTTGGATCCAGCTCACTAAATCTGTTTGTTCTAGGCGTTCGATGAGCTGGGGAGTTAAGTAAGAACACCTTGGGGGTCAAAGACAATGGTCTCCTGGATGGCTCCAAGAAAGGGCACCTATCCTAGGCCAGAGGCCCAGCCACAGCTTTCAATCCTGATTGTAATTTGGCTTGGGAAAGGTGTGGGAGGTGGAAGCTTTTCCCAGGCCTCATTTGTGCCCTTTGTAGAAAGGCAGCGAAAGTGGAAATTTGGAACTCAGGGACCTGATTTTGAAGTTCAGCTTAGCCATTTAGTACTACCAAGTAATTTTATTTAACCCATCCTGGGTCTCAGTGTTCTCACCTATAAAATGGGAGAGAGAGGGACTGGATTGAATGATCTCTATGGCCCCTTCCAGGCTCTAAATCCTGTGATTCTGTGTCGGTTCAGAGCCCAGGCTTGACTATCAATCACACTGGGATCTGAAGTCCTGGCTTTGACTGCAAAAATGATCTGTTTAGTTGTGGGCAAGCTATAAATCGCCTCTCTGGCCTTCAGTCTCCTCACCGGTAAAATGGGGAGAATGAGATTATAGGTTCTGGATAACAGGTTTATATCTATTTGAGTAATCCAAAGGTGCTATATACAAATGTCAGGGATGGTTCCTGCTGTCTCCCCTGGTAGCGTAAGCTCCTTAAATAAAGGCAAGGAGAGTTTCATTGTGGTCTTTGTATCCTTAGCATCAACCACAATGCCTGCCATGAATAAATGCTCATTGATTGATTGATTGATCGCTGACATGATGGTCAGTTTCCTGAGGGTCAGAACCTTTGATGGTATCTCTAGAGGCTTTGGACTGGTCCCCAAACTTACTTAAATCCCAAGAACAGGAGCTGGAGCCATATCCAGGATAGCAGCAGTAGAATGATCATGGTGGGAAAGGCAAAACCGAACCAGGAAGCAAAGTTCACCACGCTGGGGTTGTCTGGGAAGATCCTGTAGGGTTGGAGGAGTGACAGTCATTATTTCAATTAGAAATCAGATTACTTCATGTGGTATGGGTTCCTTTTAATTAATTAGCCTTGTTTGATTAGTTGTTTTTAATGTATGCAATATATTGTACGTAAAATATAATGTATAAAATAATATCTTCCCCTGTATTCGGGATCCAAGCTTAACTGAGGAGGTCTGGTCCCACTCTGTTTGGCAATCGTTCCGCATTGCTTAATCCACAGAGGTCATTCAAGGTCTTGTTTCCCTTGCCCACTTCTGGTAGCTTGACCAGCTGAGCCTAACTTGAGAAAACCCAGGGGTCACAGATTCTACCTTTTACAAACTAAGAGGGCATAATCTTCCAGTCTGCTCCTGCCAACCAATGGACAGGGAGGATTATCTTGGTCTGGGCTCTGTACACCATTTTCAGCAATGAAGACTTCGCCTGGTGTGGTCAGTCAAAGGACAGAGGAGCCCCGAATTTGGGGGTTGTGTGTGTTTGTGTATGTGTGTTCGCGTGAGCAGATAAAACCCACCTCTGCCTATCCCCGATGTTTATTTCATCACATCCCCTCCATTTAGTTAAAATAAAATGAGCAAACATTAAGTGCTTGCTTGTCCATGCAAGGATAGAGCTGGATTCTGGAGACAGCAAAGAAAAAAAAATAAAAAGAAACCAACCCTGCCCTCAAGGAGCTTACATTCCACTGGGGACACACAATATGAATACAGCTAGTATAGTAGGAAGAAAACTGAGGAGGAAGAGAACACTGCTTATTAGTTGATTGGAGGATTGGGCATCCGAGCTGAGATTTTAAAGGAAGATAAAAAGATTCAGAGAAATTTCACTAAGAAGGTAGTGCCTTCCAGGGATAGGGGTCATTGTGTACAAATGCATGGAGAGAAGAGATGAAGTAAGGAATTTGGGGAAATCTCATTGGTTCTTTGTCCTTTTAACCTCTGCTATTTGATGTTCCAGGTTCTAGAGTTTCTTTCGTCTCTGCTACTCATTGCTCTATCTCCCAAGGTCTCTTTTCATTCTTGACTGTAGAGGGCATGAAGGGTGAGGAAGGAAGACTAGACAGGGAATGTGGCAGGGGCTAGGGAACGTCAACTATCGGACCTAGGAGGCACCTTAGAACACAGAACATAAGAGGTCATAGGATCATAGAACTAAAATCAGAAGGAACCTCAGACACCATCTTGTTAAGACCACAGCAAAGTTTTGGCAGCCTGGGGGGAGAATGTGGGCTCCTTTTCAGAATATGATTTTTTTTAAATAATTGGAAGAAATGTAAAATTCTAGTTTGATGTTAGTGAAGATAAAGATGGAATGTTTTTTTCTTATTTTCTTTCTTGAAACCTATCTACAGACCCTGGTTTATGGGCTCCGTGTTAAAAATCTAATCCAACTCCCTCATTTTCCAGGGTTGGAAAAGATCTTAGAATGTAGAATACTGAGTATTAGACAGAGGACACCAATAAACAGAGACGGGAGGGAGCATCAAAAGTGGAAAGGACCTTAGCCCAAAGAACGCTGAGAATTGGAGCTGGGAAGGACATTGGGAGATAGAGCCATGACCATCAGAGATGAGAGACACACTTGGACTTGGAACATCAAATATCAGAGGTGGAAAGGACCTTAGAACAAACAACATGAGAGTGTAAGAGCTGGACAAACCCTTAGAATGTAGAACATTGAATATCAGAGCTGAGAAGGACCCAAGAATACAGAACACTGTGTATCATAGAACTGGGAGGATTGGCCATAGAACATAGCCTTGCCCTTAACGTAAGTGTTGTTGGCCCCACGAGGACATCTTGGGACAAGAGTGCCCCGGAGGGGTTGGCGCCTGAGGCCCCATACTCACGAGTTGACTTGTCCCTGTAACACGAGATTGGGGGTGGTGCCTGTCAGTGTGGCTATGCCCCCAATGCTGGCAGCATAGCAGACACCGAGGCTCATGCCCTGGGAGATTTTGAGGTGCTCTCTCTCCTTCTGATGGTAATCCAGTGGCACTGATGGTGGGACGGGGCTGCTATCTGTGGGGTGGAGGAGAAGGAAGGGGGTCAGCGTGGCCGAGGTAAGAGAAAAGAGACCTAGGAGTTGAGAGTTGACTTGGCAAGGGGCACATTTTTCTAAGCCTCAGTTTCTTCTGTTGTAAAGTAATGAGGTTAGTAAGTGGAGATACTTGCCAAGATCTTCCAGTTTGTAATAGAAGGGATGGGCCCTATTGGCCTTTTCGAGGGGGTTTGAGGTTTGTTTAGAGATCCCTAGCTGCCTCTTAAGTGAGGGAATTAAGGGGATTAGGACAGCAAGTGGTTAATTGTGGGAAGTGAGTGAGACTCAATTCTGGAGCTAACTCAGTTCCCTTTCTATTCAATTACGGCTTTAGTCCAACTTCCGTCCTGTGACAAAACTTTATTCAATTGGGAGAAAACTCGTTGTATTGTTTCAACCTAGTCCTGCTATCTGGGGAACTGGACCACCTCTACCCACCGCTTACAGACCCTTAACCTGGGTTATGTTGACCAGAAACCTGGGCAGGTCCAAAGATTGGCACAAGGAATTTTCTCACTGTTGTACATCTTAGGTCACCCAGACATCTCATCTGAAGACTGGCCCTGGCCTGATCAGTCAGTTATGGTTTCCACGTTCCTTTGATTGTTTATAGACACTTGGGGGGAGTGGGACACCTCTTTTTCTGAATTCAGAGAATTGTTATCTTTCCCCCTCTCAATTTGGAAAGTCCCTAATCTTTCCTACAATTAGAAATCAGATTGCCTAATGTACTAATTCCTTTTAATTCATCTTATTTAATTAATTGTTTTTAATGTATACAATATATTGTATGTAAAATATAATGTACAAAATAACATCTCCCCCTGTATTTGGGGTCCAGGCCTAAGCTGAGGAGGTCTGATCCCACTCTGTCTGGCAACTGGCATGCATTACTTAATAAATCAATGTGCTCTGGAGACCCGAACCTTTGTTTCCTCAGTCATTTCATCTTTCACCTGCTACGTAAGGATGGGCCCATTAGCCTGGTGGAGGGTGTTGCCCAATGGACCCTGTGGAAGGAGGTGGATTTCTCTTCCTTGCCTGCCCTTAAAGCCAAGCTCAGGTCTCCCAGCTCGGGAGGGCTCTACTTTGGTTCCATATCATAGAATACTTTGGAAGGACTTGATAGAATGACCTTAGGGTCATAGATTTAGAGTGGATGGACTTTAGAGAACTAGAGTCCAACCCTTACCTTACAGAGGTCCAAGGTCCCAGAGCTTGTCAGTGCCAGACTGGGTCTACACGGCGGGTCTCCTACCGCCCCTCCCCAGCCTCCTCACAACTCCTTTTTCGGGGGCTACACTGGCTGTTCTTCTCTTGGACCATCTTGGGAAGTCTTCCTCTGGCTTCTAGGGATTGTACCATATGTCCCTGTGCCCTCCTTCCCTCCCAGAGCTGAGGCCTCTACAAAGAATCAAAGGCTTTCAGGAAGGGGCCAAGAGCTTTTCTCACCCTTCTCACACAGCTTCTGTGGTTCTTTCTCAGTAATAGGGTAATTAGGCTCCTGGAGCTCAAAGGAGATGTTGACGCTGCCCGCCTCCCTGTCCTTCTGCTCTGGGGCTCTGTGCAGCTGCTCCAGGACGGCATGGGCGATGGGCACCATCATGGCTGTGGTGGCCGTGTTGCTGATCCACATGGAGAGGAACGCCGTGACGATCATGAAGCCCAGGAACAAGCTAGGGAGAGGCATGGTATTAGATCGCCTGGGCCCCTCCCCTCCTTTGGAAAACAGAAACGCAGGGGCAAGCTCAGCCCAGCCCTAGATATAGGGAATCCGGGCTAGCTGGCATTCACCCTATAGTTCTCACCATTGCTCATTCCTCGTGGGTGTAAGTTATGTGTGGGAGTGCACACAGCCAGGCCACAAACCCACCCCCAAGCAGACCCCATCTCCTTCACATACCACAAAGACCCAACAAAGGAAGGAGATGTAATGGGATACCGTGGCACCATCTCACTGTCTGATCTCACACTGAATCACTCATCCCCCACAAGCGCTGACATTCCTTCCACGCTCTGGAACTCACTACTCCCAAGATGGCTTGCAATTCCCTCTGCCATATACAGCAGTACTCCCTGCCTGCCTGACACCCCTAGACCTAGTGCTCCTGCAGAATTATAAAAAAAAAAAAGCTAGCATTTATATATGTGAATATGCACACATGTATGTATATACATATATATATATATACACACACACACACACCCCTACATATATAATCTCTAGGAAGGAAAGGGAGGAAATGAGGCTAGAACCATTTCAATTCAATAAGCATTAAATGCCTATTGTGTCAAGAAAGCTAGGTGATGCAGTGGGTGGAGCATTGGGCTTGGCATCAGGAAGACTCCCCTCCATAAATTCAAATCTGGCCTCAGACATTTATTAGCTGTGTGACCCTGTGCAAATCACTAAACCTGTTTGCCTCAGTTTCCTCATCTGTAAAATGAACTGGAGAAGGAAATGGCAAACTGCTCTAGTATCTCTGCCAAGAAAATTCCAAAATGGGGTCATGAAGAGTCAGACACAACTGAACAATAAAATAAATTTCTCTCCTTTCCAGTAAGAAGTGAGGAGTGCATCTTCCTGGGTAAGCACCGACACTTTAGTATCTCTGTCTCCGTCTTTCTGTCTGTGCCTTCTTCCAGGCATCTCAAACTCCTGGCAGATGAGGGGGGTGGAGCATGGGCATCATAGAATCATAGACCTAGAACTAGAAGGGTCATTAGAGCCCACAGAATTCCACCTCCCCATTTTACAGATGAAGAGACTGAGGCACAGAGAGTTTAAGCGATTTGCCCAGGGACAAACAGCCAGTCAGTACTAGAGGGGGTATTTAAACCTAGGTCTTCCTGACTTCAAATCAAGCACCCTATCCATAGTAACCCCATGGAGACCAGGGGATGATCCCGAGTCCTGCGTCCACCCACCCCACCTCAGTTCCTGCTATGTTAACCCGCCCAGATTCTGCTGCTCCTCCTGGGTTGTGGCATCCTTCTGGACTCACAGTGCTGGCTTCACGCCAATGAAGAGGAGGACCCGGAGAGCGATGCGTTTATGCAGGTTCCAGTGTTCAACAGCTATTGCCATCAGGAGGCCCCCGATGAAGAGGATGTTGGTGTCATTCAAGTACTCCACGCTAACCTGGCGCCAAGACCCCCGGGGAGAGAGGAGAGTGAGAGGCAAAGTGGGCTGTTATCCCCTGCCCCATTCTTAGTGAGGGTTTCTTAGCCTGGAGCTCATGAATTTGTATTTTAACATGTCAACAGCAGTACTTCAATCTAACTGGTTTCCTTTGTAATCCTCTGTATTTTATTCTGTGTCTGAGAAGGGCTCTATAGAGCCCTGGCTTCGCCAGTTTGCTGCCGAAAGGGTCCAGGGCACACAAAGGGTAAAGACTCTTTCTACCCCCCACCCCCAACTATCAGGATAACTGTAGGCTTGGGGGTCCCAGCAGCCTTACAGCTTCAAACATGTCTGATTCTCAATTTTGTGGATTATCTGAAGTGAAATACCAGGCTGGATTCCCCTTGCCCCAGGAATGATTCTGTGTACTCATTGGATGCAGATATTTAAATATTAAATTTAAATCTTATAAGAGACACAATGAGGAAATGAATAAGCAAATGTCATAATGCATCCCAAAGCCAATGTGAATAATTTTCTGATTAATTATTGCTTTAGATCTGTGCCCTCCTTTCTTCCCAAAGAGAGGAGAGATTTGAGAGTTAGCTTCATATATCAAGTCAATTTGGGCCAGTCCTTGACATGCACAAATAACCTGGGTGGGTTTAGGCAAGTTACTTCCCACAGGGATTGTTATGTACTCATTGGTGACCCCAGGTTCTATTTGAGTCTGATACCACTGACATCACTGGTCTAGTGACATCTAAGGCCTCCTCTAGTCTTTAATCAGTGATCCTATGAGCCAAAGACCAGCTTCATTCATCACATTTCTGTCAAATTGCAAAGAGTTCTGCCCAGACTCCATGAAATGGGATGATCTGAACCAATGACCCTGTGTCACATCCTCCCACCCAAAAAGCCTCTGATTCTTGAGGAGTCTTGATGTTTTTCATCTGCTGAATAGAGCTTCTGGGAGCAAAATCAATAACCATGATACTTTCCCTTCTGAAACAGTAAACATGGAATTCTGTGCATATCAAAGTCACTTTCTCCTTTGTAGCTTTAGTATTTCTTGCTCCTTGTCCCCCATCCCATCCCGTTATCCCCCAGACATTTCCTGCCCTAACCGCTCTCTCCCCTCATCCCCTATTTGTATGTATAGGTTCTGTCAGCAAGTTTCAAGCCCCATTGAGTTCCATGGCCAAATAAACTTGAGAAAATGTCAAGAATCAGGAAACATCTAACTATTTGGGGTTAGAGTACAAAATGTCTAGAGGGAATTTTTTTTCAGAGCCTCTATGGGCATTTGAAGTTGTACAAACTCAGCCTTGAAAACTCAATTATGAAAAGCAATAGAAATGCCTTCCAGGGTCAAATCCTTCACAGACTTTCCTCTAGCCTAGGGATGGGGAGGGAGAAAGACACTGAGGGATGGTTTGGGAAAGGAGAGAGTGACAGTTTTTCCTGGATGTCATCATAATCCAAGTAGGTCTTGAGGCTAATAACAACTGCTACTTATGTAGCACCTTAGGGTTGATAATGTTCCCATTTCATGGATGAATCTCAAGAGGTTAGGCGACTTGCCAGTAGTCACCCAGGTAGTAAGTAACTGAGTAACTGGAACACAGAGCTCTCTTATGCCAAGTGCTGTCCACACCATTTCAGCCACAGGGAGGCATCTCAGTTACCTGGGTTCTCCTCTCCCATTTCCAAAAGATAAAGGCTGGCTACTGGCCCAATCCTTTATCTGCAAGGTTGTAACAGAAAGCCCTGGGCTTCTTGGCATCGAGTCATTGATCTTAAAGCTAAGAGGGACTCCCAGAGGACATCTCTGGCCCCTGTTTTTAGGCAAAGAAATTGTCATTATGTCCATTTTACAGATGAGGCTGCCTAGGCCCAGAGAAGTTAAATGACTTTCCCAAGATCATACAGCAATTAAATGGCAGGTGGTGATGGTGTATGTATGTGGTAGGGAGTTGGGTGGAGGGATTAGAATACTTTCTCCTCTCTCCAAATACAATATCCTTTGTACTGGATACAAATGTACAATTTCAGTACTATGCCAGTGTGAGTCCTGAGTCATCAAGCTGAGTGATCTTGGGCAAGTCCTTTTGGCTCTGTGAACCTCAGTTTGGTCATTTGAAAAATGGGAATAACAACAACTTTTCAGGAACAAAGAAGTCCATATCCCAAGTATTTTTAAAAAAGTATTGACCATTCTTAAGGGCTTATGATTACTTCTTATCCAATAGTGTTATCCACCCAACCCCCTTCTCAGACTCCCACTCTCCCCCAAACCCCTCTTGGGAGGTGTGAGTTTGGATTGGTAGGGAGAGGTGGGAGTGAGGAGAGAGACTCACCTCTGATGCATCCATGATGGCCATCATGGGGAAAAGAATGAGGGGGAAAAAGGCAGTGACTGCCAGTGGCAGGGCCTCCATGCACCACAAGAGTGCCATGAGGATGATAACGTAGGCACATTTGGATTCCTAGGGGCAGGAGTAGAGAGAGGGTTCAGGGGACAGAAAGACACTTTTGCTGTCCTGTGCCCCCTCCCAACCAAAAAATTCCCCTAAAGAACCATCTATCCCTGCCCTTCCTTCTATAGGATGACCCCCCCCCGGAGCCCATGGCATGGCTTTCCTCTAGTCTTCATGCTTAGAAATATGGGAAGAGGATAGATTCTTGCTGCTTAAAACTGGTGACAAGATCTTTTGAATAGAGTAGAGATTTAGAGGAAAGAACCAACTTTGAGGGTTTGGAGAGTTGAGGAAAAGGGGAAAGATTGAGTTCTGGTGAGCAGATGAAAACAAAAAATAGGATCTCCCAGCGTGGATGGGGAATCCATCCATTCACCCACCCATTTACCCACCTACCCACCCACCTACCCATCCATCCACCCACAGTCATTTATGAGGCATCCACATGCCAGCCACTAGAGACACAAAAACATAAATAATAGTTGTTGTCCTCAGGGAGTTTCTATTCCAACTTTTCCCCAGGGAGCACAGTTCTGAGGTCTGAGTCAGAGGCCGGGATGGGGCATGGTGAGGGTTGGGAGATTGGACTCCTAAAATCCTTACAATATCAGACCTATAGGCCAAACTCTCCATTATCCTAAGAGGGAACCCACCCACTCCATTGTTACATCCTAATAGAGGAAGATGTCCCTTTTCCAGCTGAAGCTTCCAGGCCTGAATGTGTTATTCAGTGGTGATTGATAAATATTCATAAATTTGGTTTGACTTCTCAGTTAAGAAGGATCCTGGGCAGGGGGGATGGGAACAAGGCTGAAGGGTGGAGAAAGCAAGGGTCATATTGTGAGGAGGGGCAGCAAATGGAAGGGAAAGAGATACAGGGACAGGGACATCCTGAGGGCAGAAGGCAGGGGCAGGGAGCACCCTGGGGGGAGAAGATAAGAACTGGGGCTGGGTGAGGTGGGGGCTAGAGATTGGGGAAGGTCAGCACTACTGAGGGTTTGGGCGGGGGAAGCAGAATATAGTATCAAGAAACTGGAGAAATCTAAGGCTGCATACCATCTAAGGTCATTTGGGAGGGATAACCGGAAAGTATTAGCAAAAATATTGGGCAACTAGGTGGAGCAGTGAATAGAGCACCAGCCCTGAAGTCAGGACCCAAGTTCAAATCCAGCCTTAGATGCGTACTAGCGGTGTGACTCTGGGCAAGTCACTTAACCCAGTTTGCCTTAGTTCCTTATCTCCGAAGTTTTGTCCTTAGGACACTACTTACAGTCAGAGTCCAGGAGCGTCTGACGTGGTGGGAAGGAAGGGGAGGAGTGAGTTCAGTTAGTAGGTGAACAAGCTGGGTAAGAAACCTGAAAGATGGGGGGGGGGCTGAGTTGGGGGGAGGAATAATTCCTCAGCAGATGGGACTGCTTGTCCAGTTTGGTCAATGTTTCTGTGGTGGTGGGTAGTTGGGGTGGGGAAAAGAAACATCTTGAATGCTTCAGAGCTTCTAATCCTGTGAGACAGTTGCTGCCCAATAGGGACTCAGTCCTCTCCCTGCCAGGCCCTGTTTTGGCAGAAGAAAAGTGCAGTTTGTCTCCCCGTCAAACCACCTGACCCTCCTGCTGGACAATAGAGCTGGGGTGGGGTTGGGGAATGGAGGGCAAAGTGGGGCACTCATTCTCCTCAATCCAAGACAGGGCCAGCTGAGCCAGGCCATGTGGGCAGACTTGGTCCCCCCAGCATCCCCTCCCTAGCCTGGGAAGAGGCCCACTCACCAGTTTCCTCCTCCTCCTCATCCCCACTGTGCCCATGGTCCTCTGGGGAAGACCTCAGGCTGCCTTGATCCCAGCCCCATTCTCTACTCCCCCCCCACTCTTGTCTTGTCTTCTGTCCCCAGGGTGGGGGTATTCTGCTGATTCCATGGTTCCTCTCCCTCTAATTGCCTTTGCAATGATTGAACAGCCCAGTTACTCATCGGCCCAGCCCTATCCGCTCTCCTGGCCAAGTGCAGGCAGAGTCGCTGGGGCCCCAGTGGACTCTGTGACCGGACCTTCCCCTCACCCTGCTCTGCTTATCCTGAGGAAGTCTTGTCAAGGTCTCAGCTTCCAGTGGGGAGAAGGGGGAGAGGAGAAGAGGCAGAGTCGGAAGCAGGGTGGGGGGGGGTGGGGACGGGACTGGAGGCTCTCATCTCCCTTCAAGGAGAAAAATTACTTTGCTCCTGTGAACCTCAGTTTGCTCATCAGTAAAATGGGAGTTCTCCCTAAATTTTTACCCTTCTTCCTACCCCCAAGATAACACACCTGGGAGATGAGGCTTCAGCATGAAAGGGGTCTTATGGTCCCTTTTCTGTACAGTCTTCCCCATTCCAATGAAAGCTCCTTGAGGACAGGAACAGTCTAACCTGCTTGTAGTATCTCCAGCTTATTAAATTTTTTATCTGTTGATCTATCTACGCATTTCTCCATCATCTAGGTGGATAGTATCTATTGATAGTAAATAGATATCTATAGATAGTAGAAGGATATCTACATCATCTATTTCTTTCTTTTTATGAGGCAATTGGATTAAATGACTTGTGTTATATGTTATATGTCTGAGGCAGGATTTGAACTCAGGTCCTCTTGACTCCAGGGCAGGTGCTCTATCCATTGAGCCACCTAACTGCCCCTTATATCATTTATTTCTATTCATCCACTCATTTATCCTTCTATCTTTCTATCTGTTCATATCTATCTCCCCATCCATATTGATTTATCCAACCATCCCTATCTTTATTTTCTTATCTACTCTATTTTCCTTTTTATTCATGTACTTATCATCTATTTCCCTATCTATCCACCCACCCATC
>NW_020954546.1:26712465-26746596 GCF_900497805.2 Vombatus ursinus
ATGTACTTATCATCTATTTCCCTATCTATCCACCCACCCATCCCTATTTATCCTTATTTTCCTATCTATCCAGCTATTTAATTACCTGTTTTCCTATCTACCCATCCACCTTCCTATCTATCATCTATTTTTCCTGTCTGTCTCTTCTGTAGAAGTGATTTCCCCTGTAGCCACCCAAGAGTTTAGTAACCAAGCCCAAAATAGACTCCAGCCTTCTTGACTTACAGCTCAGCTCAGCGTGCGTATCACCACACTGCCTCCAGCCTAGCATTTGGGTAGAAGGCATCTACCCTCTGCAGGGGGATCCTAATCCGGGGGCACCCCCAAGGAGAACGTGGCTAGATTTCAGCAGGTCTATGAACATCTCCCCATTATTCGCGTTCACCTTTCACTGAAGTGTAGAATTTCCTTCAATTATGAATGTAGGCAACATTGTTCTGACAAGGGGCCCTTAGGTTCACCAGCTGGCCAAGGGGACTGCCGTTCTGGAGCCTCTCCAGACTTTTTGATCCCTTCTCTTTAATACGTAGCACCCAGCTCTTTCTGCCTCAGTTTGGCTAAGCTGAATTTAGCCCCTTAACCTCAAAGGGCCTCAGTTTCCTCATCTGTATCATGTGGGGATTTCCTTCCTGATTGCCCAACTGATAACCCGGTCCCTGGACTTCTCTTTTCTCCTCCTCCTCCCCTTACCTGGAAGGCAACCTCTTCAATCCCCCCCCCCCTTTCTGTGGTGCCCTTATATCCTGTCCACTTGTTCATCCCCAGAAAGCACTCCCATCTCACCTTAGAAGAGAGACTTCTTCTCACCTTAAGGCTCCACTCAGATGCCACTTCATTCATCATCCTTACCTAGTTTTATGCATGTATACCTACAGTATCAGTCCCCTACCTGCCTTTAGGAGAACGTAAGCTTTTTAAAGGACTGATTTCTCTATCTCATTTCCCTTTCTCCCTCAGAATCTAGTACAGGGTTCTGTAAACAGTAAGCACTCAATCAGGGCTTGTCAACTGACTCAATATCTAGCCCAGGTCACTGGACACAGGTTTTGTTGTTATTGTTCAGTCCTTTCAGTCCTGTCTGACTCTTCGTGATCCCTTTTTTGGGGTATTCTTGGCAAAGATACTGGGGTGGTTTGCCATTTCCTTCTCTAGCTCATTTGAGGAGACAGAGGCAAACAGTTAAGTGACTTGCCCAGGGTCGTACAGCTAGTAAGTGTCTGAGGTTGGATTTGAACTCAGGTCTTCTTGACTCCAGGCTCTAGCTTTATGCACTATGGTGCCAACCTGGCTGCCCAGACACAGCAGGCACTTAAGTGCATTAATGCTTATTAGATCGAACTGGTTCTAGTCTTATTTCCTCCTGGAAGCCTTCCCTGATTAAAACTATTCACATTTTGATGATGCTTTAAGGTTTACAAGTCATTTTAATCTGATTACTGTTTTACCCCATGCCCTCAAGGCATTGGTCAGGAGACCTGGGCTTTAGTCCTGGCTTTACCACTGATTCACTGGGTGACCTTGGGTAAGTCACTTCCACTGTCTGGGCCTCAGTTTCCCCCTTTGTGCAATGAGGGTGTTGGACTGTATGAGCCCCAAAAGCCTTTTCTCATCCTAAAGATAGCACTTCTGGGAGCATCTCATACTTGTTACATACAAATACTTGTTACATATATATTGGAATGCTGGTCCTTCCCACAACTAAATCAGCAAAGGTCTAAGCAGGCAGGGAGTGGATTTTTAGTTCTCCTCTATCTGGTTCAATACTCTTTGAATCTGCTTCACTCCTGCTTATACAGTGGGCACTCTGTTTGTTGACCGAATAACTGTACAGTGGAAAGGATTTTGGATTTAGAGTCCTTGTTACCTGCATGACCTTGGACAAGTCATTGAATTCTCTAAACCTCAATTTTGTCATCTATAAAAATGAGGGAAATTGAACTAGATGACCTCTAAGGTCCCTTCCAGGTCTAAATCTACCATCCAATGAACCAGAAAAGAGGATTCTAAAGAACAGCGGACTTCCTCCCTCTCCTCACCAGTTAGGCCGGGGCTCCTTGGTGGACCTTGGTACCCCTGTCTTTAACTACACAGGCACGAAGCCCTCTTGGCTATTGTAAGCAAGACTCATGACAACTCAGCGTAGCTGGCACCTGGTGGGCTTCCTTGCTGATTTATAGATCAAAAATACACTTCTTCAAAAGAAGGAAAAAAAAGATTGGTAAGAAAAGAAGGGAAGGAAAGAAAGAACAAAAGAAAGGAAAAGACAGAAGGAAGGAAGGAAGAAAGAAGGAAGAAAGAAGGAAGGAGAGAGGAAAGGAAGGAAGGATAGAGGGAGGAAAGGAAGGAAGAAAAGAAGAAAAGGAGAAAGGGAGGGAAGGAGGAGAGAAAGAAAAAAAGGAAGGAAGGTGAAAAGGTAAAGTTGAGAAAATGCACCTTCCTCTCTTCTTTGCAGAGGGGAAGGGGTCTGTGGGTGTGACGTGTTTCAGCTATTGTTAGATCTGCTTGTCATATTAGTTGATTTTTCTGGGCTGTTTTTTTCCTCTCTTTCTTTTTAAATTTTGTTACAATGGATGGTTCATAGGGTTGGAGAAAGGGAGGAATCATTCTGAAATGAATGAAGATGATTTGGAACAAATCTTAATAAAATAAGATTCTAGAAAGTCCATTTCAGACTTCCATGAAGAAACAACGAGGTTCTTATCTGCTGCCCTGTTCTTATCTGCTCGACTTGGGTGACCTTTTCTAGGAGAGTAAAATTGACCCTTTTGCTCTGGGCCATCTCTTTCCCTTTTCTGTACCTGGGCCCTACCTTTCCCAAGTTTATAAAACCATTTCTTTTTTTTCAACGTGCAATTTATCATCCCTCTTCTTTACTTCATTCAAGGCTTTAGGCCCCCTCCTCCAGGGAGTCTTCCCGGATGGATACCAGTCATTCTCCACCACCTACTCAGACGATTCCAGGTCCAAACCCATCCATTCCCTTTCAGCAGAGGCCCATTGGTTACTCTCTTAAGTGCTTAATAAATGCTTGTTAACTCACTGTTTACTGTTGGTATAGACTGCCCATCTGTGGCATTGGGGGAGTGACCTTTACCTCTGAACATTAGTTTCAGAGTCTATGAAATGAGAGGGAATTGGACTCCTGGACCTCTTGGGTCCCTTCTGGCTCTCAATCTGTTATCCTATGACCTATCTCCCAGGAATGTTCTGGAGAATATGGGAAGGATCTGATCTATAGAACTGTCTTCACCAACTCCAAACTTAAGAGAAAATATCCAAAAAAAAAAAAAAAAGAGAAATATCCCAGAGAATTGGCCCTGAATTGGCACATCAAGGTTGAGTGAGTTGCCCAGGGTCTCAAAGCTAGTAGAGGCAAGACTGAAATCTAGGTCTTCCTGTCTCTAAGTCCAGCACTCTATCTGATCAATCAACAAATATTTATTTATCCAGTTATTTTTTTTAACACTCATTTAAAAAAATTTTTCACTTCCAAATTCTCTCCCTCCCTCTAGCCTCTCCCCAAGCAAGGCAAACAGTAGGATCTCCACGATACATGAGAAGTCACGCAAAACACATTTCCATGTCAACCATTCACCAAGCATTTATTACATGCTTACTATTTGCCAAGTACTGAGCAGAGTGCTGGGGATACAAAAAGAGAAAGGAAATAGTTCCTGCCCTCAAGGAGCTTACATTCTAAAGGGAAGATAGCCCATATATAAATGGTAGACATGATACATACAGAGTAACTCTAGAGGGAAGGTTCTAGCAGCTGAGGGTGGGGAGGACACTTGGAAGGTGATACTGCAGCTGAGTTGTGGAGGAAATCAGGGATTCCAGGAGGAAGAAGCAGGTCAGGTTGGCTCCTGATAGAGGGCCCTTAGCGTAAGGTGCTACCTACATCAATATTTCTCCCATTAAGATCAATCAATAACTAAATAAGGCACATATGTAGTGGTGATGATGGGCCAAGTGCTAAGCGCTTCTCTTTTGTGTGTGTGTGTGTGTGTGTGTGTGTGTGTATGTGTGTGTGTGTGTTAGGGTTTTTTGGTGATTTTTTTTTTTAAGGCAATTGAGGTTAAGTAACTTGCCCAGGGTCACACAGCTAGTTATCGTCAAGCGTTTGGTCTGAGGTCAGATTTGAACTCAGGTCCTCCTGACTTCAGGGCTGCTGCTCTAACCAGTGCGCCACCTAGCCGCCCCTCTAAGCACTTCTGTTACAAATATAAGAGAACAAGATGGCCCCTGCTTACCATTCTAAGCACCCGCTCTGGGCAAATTTTGTTCCGGGCAAACAGGAGACAGATAAGAAAAGTTTGAGAAGCCCCAGTCCCTACCTTTGGAGATCCTCCAGTCTATGGGAGACAGCAGCATCTCTCATAAAAAACTATAAGGCCCAATGAAGATGGAAATGGAAATCTACCTAGTCCCAACTCTGAGACACAGGCAATAGGAGTTCCAGTGATCAGCCCTGGGGGGATAGGAGAAGGAAGGGAACTGGAAGTGCCCTAAAGAGGCAATGGGAAATGACCCGCATTGTGATTAACCATTACTAGGGCAAGAATAACTGGAGCATCAGCATGAAATGCCCAGATGCCCCAGGGGCTGTCCCTAGGTTTGATAGTTAACTTAGGCTGGTAGAGACTGGCCCTGGTTGGTGGTGGTGGGTGTGTGTATGTGGTGGGGGTAGGAACCACTTTCATTCACATTAGTTTATTTGATTCTTACACAACAACCTTTGTAGGTAGAAAGGGCAAGTATAGTTAGTCCCATTTTGCTGATGAGAAAACTGAAGATCTGAAAGGTGACCTGCTTAGCACATGCTAAGGTACTGACAGATTTAAGTGCAGATTTTAGGGCAGAAAGGACCTGGGATGAACCTGTATGAGTTAGGGGATAGAGACGGCTTGACGAAAGACTGAAGAATGCAGGGGGGAGGGGTGTGTTTGATAACAGTGGTTCTAGGGTTGCTTGGGCTTTGAGGAACCTCTGGCAGGCCCAATGGGTGTGGTGCCAGTCCCTTGCAAATGATCGAACTGAGATTCCAGCTTCTGTTCTCTGATTTGCCTTGTCCAAGACCACTAAGCCAATGCAGTGAATGAACAATCACAGCTTGCATTTATGTAGCTTTTAACGTTTGCAAGGCATATTACATACATTATCTCATTTGATCCTCACAAAAACCTGTGAACTATTATTATCCCCATCTTGCAGATCAGAAAATAGAGGCTCAGAGAGATTTAAGTGACTTACCCAGGCTGAACTAAGACCACATTAAAAACCAGGTCTTACTGGTTCCAAGTGCCATTTTTTATTGTGTACATTTTTATTGCCCTTAAAACAGAGGTTCTTAAATTTTTCTTGTGTTTTGGACAGTTGGTGGAGCCATAGATCCAATCTCAGAATGATTTTTTTTTAAATGCATAAAATAAAATACACGGAATTGAAAAGGAAAATCAATTATATTGAAATACAGTCATCAAAATTGTTTAGAAACTGAAAATTCAATTGAACGTAGTAACAGCAATATTGTAAGGATGATGAACTTGAAAGACTTAGCTACTATGATCAAAATGATGGTGCAAGATAGTCCCAAAGGACCTGTGTGGGAAATGCTATCCACCTCCAGAGAGGTGATGAGCACTGAGTGCAGACTGGAGCATACTTTTTTAAACTTTCTTTTTTTTAAGTTTGTTTCCCTTTGCAATATGGCTAATATGGAAATGTTTCTCATGAGCACATCTATTAAAGAAAAAACCTTACAAATTCATCGACCCCAGGTTACAGATCTTTTCCTTAAAGTGATTTACATACATACATCATTTGGTCCTCACAAGCAGGTCGTAGAGTCAGTCAGGATTTAGAATGGTGAAGGAAACTGAGTCACAGGTGGGGAAAGTGTACAAATCACACATGAGCAAAGGCACAGAGATGGGAAATATAAGCAAGAGCAGGATGACCAGTTTCACGGGAATGTAGAGTGACTGAAGGTGAAAAATGTATTAAGAAGCCTGGAAAGGTCATGTGAAGCTAGACAGTGGAGGGCTTCAAATGCCAAACAGGGGTGGTTTTTTTTTTTTTTAACTTATCCTAGGGGCAATGGTGAACAGGAAACCGTCATAGTCAAGCCCTGTGCTTCAGAAATACTGCTTTGGCAGCCAGCCGTGTGGAGTGTGTAGAGACTTGAGGCACTGAGCCTGATTAGGAGACAATTGCAATAGTCAGTGTAATGAGGTTGTGGGATGTGTGGGTGGAGAGAAGAGAATGGATGCCGGTGATGTCCTGAGGAAATAGGATCGAGAAACTTTGGCAATGGATGTGATCATTGGGAGTGAATGAGAGTGACGAATCTGGGGTGACTGAGCTGGCAAACCTGGCTGACTGGTGCTCTGTGCAGAGACCAGGAAATCAGGAAGAGGAAAGCGTTTGCAAGGAAAGAGAATGAATTTCGATTTGGATATGCTGAGTTTGAGGTGCCTGGGGAACATTCAGTTGGAAACGTACCATAAGCAGCTGGTGATTGGGCACTGAAGCGCAGGAAAGAGATTTGGGCTAAATATATCGATAGGGATATAGGCAGATAGGAGTACAGGCAGGGACAGAGATTAGATAGGTAGGTAGGTAGATAGATAGAGAGGTAGATATATATATATATATATATATATATATATATATATATATATATATGATAGAGAGGTAGATATATATTCATACATATAGATAGGTAAATAGATACATATAGATTATATAGATAGATAGGTAGACAGATAGATTGATAAATAGGTAGATAGGTAGGTAGGTAGAGAGATAGAGAGGTAGATAGATAGATAGGTTTGGGAGTCCTCTACACAGGAATGATTAAACCCAAGGGAACTGAAAGATGCTGGATCTTTATGCATTTGAGGTAGTATTGGTACAGTCCTACCCAAAGGGAAAAGGCAAAAGTAGACGAAAACTTCTCAAGAACTCCTCCAGCCAAGGGTATCAGTAAATCTTTCAGAACTGCCCTTGAAGGAGGTCATGTAGTTTTGAAAAGCTCAGCACATCAGATGATCTTTCTGTGTGTTACAGCAATTGACCTTTCATTGTAACTCCTGATAAACTTTTATCCTAGAATCTGGGGAAAAGCTAATAGGTTTCCTCCTCCTTTTTATCTTTACAAGAGATGATTCAGCCTCTCAGCTATACTTGTGTTCTCAAGTGGTTGTCTCTCATCAAAGGAAAGATCGAGAAGTGGAAGAGACCTTTAAAAGTAGGCCATCTAACCCAACTTTTTCCTTTATACAGATGAAGAAACTGAGGCCCAGGGAACCTAAGCGATTTCCCCAAGATCACACAGGTAAGTGAGCATCAGGGTGGGATTTGAACCCACCTCCTAGGGCCCAGATGAGCAGCCATTCTAATGAATCTTCCTGCCCAAAGGAATATCACTGGGAAAGCACTTCCTTTGTGGCTAACTGAAAATGGCAGACGTCTTCAAGACTGTAATCCACTCGGTTTCTATTAATTAGCCTGTACCACATGGGCACTGCAGGAGAAGGTAGACCATGTTGGACATGGTCCCTGTCGTCCAGGCATTTTGACCTTGGGTGTGTCTGTGTGTCTGTGGCTGGAGCAATGAGGTTGGTCTGGTTAAAGTAGAGGGATATGAATGGTATCTGGGGAAGGACAATTGTACCTTTGAGGTCAGTAGACATGGACACCAACAGCCTACTCCCAGTTTGTTTTGGGCTCCTTTGCCCACTGAATGAAGGACACTTGGAGAGGAGGAGTATACTGGGACTTGGGTATATGACTATTGACTATAAACAGCTTATGATAATAAGTGGAGATTGTTTCATTCATGCCTAGCACTGTGCCTGGCATACAGTAGATACTTAATAAATGCATGTTGATCGATTGGTATAAGGTTGCTCTGTCTCAGACGCCTTTGCTAAGGGGGAATGAGTTACTAAATTATAACAAGGTCTTCTATAAGGTAACTTCATCTATTACACGACTCTTAAACTAGGTAGTGTATCTGATAGAAATGTCAGCATAGCAAGTGGGGATATAGGCATGTAGTAGAAAGAGGGCCCTCTCTGGAGTTTGAAGACCTGGCATTGAATGTGGCCTATTCTGATAACTGGCTGTTTTACTGTGGATTAATTATTTCCTTTTTCTGAGTATTTGTTTTCCTGCAGCAAAATAAGAGGGTTTGGATTAGCTGGTCTGGAAGGTGCCATTGAGTTCTAAATCCTCTGAACCTATTAGGGACTTAGCTGACTGTGACAGTCTGTCACAAGGCACCACGTTACCCTCCTGAGTTGCCAAGAAAATGCAGCTACCAAGGAGACTTCAGATTTGGTGAGGAGGCTGTTTGCTGCAGGGAGGCAGCGCTGCCAGGCTGTTTCTGTAAAGCAATGGTTTTCAAAAGTGTGGTTTAGGAACCACTTGGGGTCCCTGACACTCTTTTAGGGACTTTGAGAGGTCAGAGCTATTTTTAGAATACCGATACATTGAAATCTCTAATACAGTAAAAATCGATTGATAGGATCCACATATACAAAAACTCTTCTGGGGAAGGGTCCTCAGTAATTTTTAAGAGTATAAAGGGTTCCTGAGACCAAAAAGTCTGACAATCACTGCTGTAGAGCATTGTGCTAGGAAATAGGAGCCCTGAGTTTTTTCCCTATGCTAGCCACCAATGAAATATTACCTATTAAGACAACCTGTGTATGTGTCCCAGTGAGAGACAGCTATGGGATAGTGAAGGAAGAGCTGGTCTTAACACCAGGAAGGCCAGGGTTTGCTTCCTGCTTCTGACATTTCCTGGCTGTGTGACCCTGGGTAAGGAATCGACTAAACCTCTCAGTGCATTAGGCACCTCTAAGATGCTAAGTTTCAGAGAGGGTGCTGATCTACATCGATAGAAAGACTACTCTCACCTGGGAATTCCTTTTTTCAAATGAAATCAGAGGTCCAGTGCCCACTTTCTTACAATAATAATAAAAATTACAGCTGATATTTAAATAACATCTTAAGGTTTTCAAAATACATCACATATATGATTTCATTTGGTCCTCATCCCCAACATACAGATGAGAAAACTAAGTCTGAGGGCATGAACTATATTTTATCCAAACTTTTTTTCTACCCTTGCACCTGGCAGGTACACACAGCAGGTACTTAATAAATGTTTAATGAATAAACTCTCATCCATATCCTGCACCTAAACTGAGGCTCTGGGTCTCAGTTTGTCCCTTCCCCTCCATGCACCCAGGATCTGGAATGCTGGGAACCCTGTGCTTTCCTACCTCCAAACCATTTTTACACAGTTCCCTCTACCTGGAATCTCCTCCCCCACCGTCATTCCTACCAGCAGAAATTCCTCAAGGAGGTTCCATTACAAACAGCCCCTTCTTCATGAAGGCTCCTTTGGTCTCCCCATTCAGAAGAGAGGAAATATGACACCAGGGCAAGTGATTTTGAGCAAATCACATCACCTTTCTGGGCCTCAGTTTCCCCTTTTGTAAAATGAGGACCTAGAAGGTCTCATCTAGTGTGAACAGTTGGGGCAGCTAGGTAGGGGAGCAGCTAGGAGGTGCAGTGGATAGAGCACTGGCCCTGAAGTTAGGAGGACCTGAGTTCAAATCCGGTCTCAGACCAGACACTTGACACTAACTAGTGTGTAATCCTGGCAAGTCACTTAACCCCAATTGAAAAAAAAAAAGTCCAGTAGTGTGAAGTCTCTGATTACCTTGTGATCTTTCCTCACTCTGAATTTCTACAGCATTTACTTGTACCTTTACAGTACTCATCATAAATGGCCTAGTATTAAAGTTGTTTGTAAACATGGTGGTACAGCTAGGTGGCACAGGACATAGAGTGCTGGGACTAGAGTTAGGATAGACCTGAGTTCAAATCCTGCCTCAGATACTTGCTAGCTGCGTGACCCTGGGCAAGACACTTAACCCTGTTTGCTTCAGTTTCCTCATCTGTAAAATGAACTGGAGAAGGAAATGGCAAACCACTCCAGTATCTTTGCCAAGAAAACCCCAAACAGGGTCACAAAGAGTGGTACATGGCTGAAACTGAACAACACCAACAAAAAACCCAACAACAAACCTGCCTTATCTCCTGTACTGACATATGGTTCTTAGTACACGCTTATTGGCTGACAGCTAGATCATAAGTTTCTACCATTTGGGTTTTCACCTTAAATATAGTTTGTATTAAAAAATAACCACTTGCATCCATAGTCTTCCTACCCATTATTTCATTTAGCCCTCATAACCTCCATATTTTTCTCCTATTTTAGAAAAGAGAAAGCTGAGGTTCAGAGTGGGCAAGCCAGGACTTCAACCCAGGTCTCCTGACTTAGGACACCAATCACACTACTTCTTGAATGGCTGGATGTGAGACTGGATGAACTCCACGCCTAGGGAGGCCCAGGTTTGACCATGGATCTACTGACTCTGTCTTCATTGCTTCTCCACTGATTCCCTGGGATCACTACCCTATGTGTCAGGCATACTACCTACCCACTCGTCTCCAAGAGTGCATCTTAACCTGTCTTCCAGCATTCCTGAGTGTGTGTACTCTACTAATGTCCAATGTTCTCCCCCTCCCCCTCCCCCACTTTTGCTTTGCATTTATTTATTTGCCACCTATAGTTTCCTTCTAAGTAGAATGCAAACCAATTGAGGGCAGGAGCTATCTCCCTGTTCTATCTTTGTATCCCTCGTGCCCAACAGAGTGCCTGTCACCTAAAAACCCTAGATACTTTTGAATGAAGAATGAATGAATATGTGATTGGGGTTAGGGAAAGAAGAGTCTAGGGGATCCAAGGAGGGACAGAGAAAGACCAGGTTTGGGGAATGGTAGGTAATCCTCCCTCATGGGCAGGATGCAGGGTCCTGAGTCAGCCAACCTCATAGGTAACTGCAAACCAGGAAGTCATCTGTACTGGATGTTGGAGGAAAGGAAGGAGCCCAGGGTTGGGGGTTGGTTTATCTGATTAACAGAAAAGTTTCCTTATCTGTTAAATGGAATACAGCATCCTGCTTGGCTGGGTCCTCGGAGCTGTTAGAGAGAAAGGGCACAGTACAGAGGTACGGGACTATGAAGGCAAGAAAGATCAAGATGGTCCTTTCCTTTCAAACTCTGTCTTAGGTTACAGACTTCACCATATAGAGATACTATTTTGTCCGGGGTGTGACTCCTTGATTTTAGAGGAAATCAGACTCAGCCACTGCTGGCTTTTAGATCTTGTCAGAGACCGGACACTTGTGCCACCCTATTCCTGAGGAGGCTGTGGGAGAATTGTTTCCTTCATCTTTGCTAAGAGGACACTCACAGTGCTATTGAGTATTTTGAGGGATCCCTGGAAAGCAGAGAGATTGAGGTTCACAGGATAAGCTGGACAGGAGCCTGCCTCTGTCTTTGAGTGGTTGGGGGGAGGAGGAAGCAGAACACTCTGTCCCATAACTGGCCTCCCCAAGTTGCTCAGCCAGCTCGAGGAAAGCCTATGCCCCACCCTGCCCCCACTGCAAAGATTCCCCAAAGCCCAAGAAACAGGTTTCCTTGGGCTACGTTGGTTTCTTCATCTTCGTTCCCTGTTGTCCTTCACTCAACCATGGAAGTCCCTGTCCTGAACTCCTGTATTGCCAGTTCTTGTGGGGGGGGGGGGGCAGAGCCAGGATATCCTCATCTCTTAGCATTTCTCTGCTTCAGGGTACATGCCATCTGTTAACTACATCAGTCAGCCTAAAAACTCTCTCCTCTTTGTACCTTCTGGGAGGTACCTGTTGGGAGGCTCAAGGGTCCTAGTTCAGGTCTCTTAAGGATACCCCAACATTAGTTGTGAGCTCAGGCATCAGAATCTCACTACAAAAGCCAACCTTGATTTTTCACTTTCTTTACACTTTGAGATCTTCTGGGCAAGAGGAGAAAGGAGACCATGTAACCCCACCCCCACCCCAACCCTCAACCTCACAAAAGAATGAAGACTAACACCTTTCATGGGATTGGATGATACTTCTCAAAGCAAGATCGAGTTGGGCTGCGCGCTAGTTCAGTGGGTAAAGCACTAGCACGGGATTCAAATCCTGCTTCAGACACTGTGTGACCCTTGGAAAGTCACTTAAGCTCTCTGCCATAATTTTTCAAAAATGAAGCAGTTGGATTTGAGTGCCTTTGAGGCTCTTTCCAGCTCTGAATCTATGGTCCTCAGTTTCCTCATCTGTAAAATGAGGGGGTGGCTTTTGAAGTCTCTTCCAACCATAGATCTTTGATGTTAGGGTTCCTCCACCCTCCTCAACACACACACACACACACACACACACACACACACACACACACACACACACACACACCCCAGGTGATTCCTGCAGTTTGTGTGTGTCTGGGGCCAAGCCAGAGATGTGCCCTTGTCCTGCAGCTTGGGGAAAGACCAGGGGACTAACCCATGTCCTCTGGATCTGCCCACTCCAGCTGGCCTGCCCCAGACTTCCCCAAGCTCTCTCAGCCCCACTTCCAGAAGCCAAAAAACATTTTACCTTGCCTGGGACCACCAAGGGTAGGGGCAGCAGCACGACTGGAAACAGGATGGATATCAGATACTTTCGATAAGCCCATAGGATCTGCCCCAAGTTCACCATGGTGGCGGAGGGAGCTGGCCGGTGCTGAACAGAAGAGTTGGTCGGCCCGGGAAGGATTATATAAAGCCAGTCAAGTGTTAACCATTGACCATGGCAAACTGGGTGTTGTTTTTGGAATCCTGAAGGTGAGAGAACTTGTACTCTGGGCAGGCTCGAAGGAGTGAGGGAGGAGCAGACTGGAGAGGAGGTGGAGGAGAGGAGGCGGAGTGACCAGGAAGACTTTGTAAAGAGAGGTGTGGAAAAAAAAAGAAAGAAAGGGAGCTTTTATATTCTATTACGGGAGATTAGGTGGGGTTAACTCCTTGTGTATTTTTCAGATTTTGGCTCCCTGGTTGGTTGAAGGTGTTTTCTTTATCTGTTCTTTTTTTTTTTAAATTAATTTATTTTGATTGATCAACAATCACTTCCATAAGCTTTTGAGTTTTAAATTTTTCTCCCTCTCCCTCCCCACTCCCTCCCTAAGATGGCGCACAATCTGATAGAGGCTATACATATACATTCCTATTAAACATATTTTTACATTAGTGATGTTGTAAGGAATAATCAGAACCAATAGGAGGAACCCCCGGAAAGGGGAAACAAAACGCAACAGAAGAAAAAAATAGCAAATAGTATGCTTCAATCTGCATTCAAATTCCATAGTTCTTTCTTTGGATGTGAATAGCATTTTCCATTATGAGGCTTTTGGAGATGTCTAAGATCCTTATCTTGCTGAGAAGGGTTAAGTCTATCAATATTAGTACCTAACAGATTATGTTATTCCCTTCTTGAGCCAAATCTGATGGCAGTAAGGTTCAAACAATGCTCATCTCCCTCCCTTCTTTCCCTCTGCTGTAATAGGTTTTTGTGCCTTTTCTTGTAATGGAATTTATCCTTGTCTGCCTCCTCCCTTCCTTTTCTCTCAGTACATTTTCTTAGATCAGATTAACCCACTTACTTGGATCCATTTAACCCACTTGATTAGATTTTTTTCATCATTACGTCAAAGTCAACTTATACCCACTCCCTCTATGTATACCCCTTTAACATGGTGTGATAACAATACAGTTCTTAAGGGTTACAAGTATCATCTTTCCTTGTAGGGATGTAAACAGTTTGCCCTTATTAATAACACGTTGTTTCTTTCTGCCTTGTTTACCTTTTTATTACTGTCTTGAGTCTTGTATTTGAGGATCAAATTTTCTGTTGAGCTCTGGTCTTTTTATCAGGAAGGTTTGGAAGTCTTCTATTTCACTGAATATCCATCTCCTCCCTTGAAAGATTATGCTCATTTTCACTGGGTAGTTGGTCCTTGGTTGTAATCCAAGCTCCTTTACCTTATGGAATATCATATTTCACACCCTACAGTAATGTAAAGGTTGCAAGGTCCTGTGTAATTCTGACTGTGGTTCCATAGGCATTGGGGGGTGGGGAGGGAAAGACAGAAAGCAAAATAATCCCTCTGTTCAAGGAGCTTTCATTTGCCCAATTCTAATTTTTAAAAAATTGTTTTTTCTATTAGATTTTGTACCTCCTTCCCCATTTGGCCAATTGTGTTTTTTAGGGACTTGTTTTCTTCAGTGTACTTTTTTTCCAGTTGGCCAACTGTAGTTTTTAAGGACTTATTTTCTATAGTTAATTTTTATCCTTCCTTTTCCAAGCTATTGACTCTCTCTTGAATACCTCTCATTTCTTTTCCCATTTTTTCTTCTAACTCTCTCATTTGACTTTTAAAATCCTTCTTGAGCTCTTCTAAGAAGGCTTTTTGGGCTTCAGACCAGTTCATATTCCCTGTTGAGGTTCCAGATGTGGGTTTGTTGACAATCTTGTCCTCTTCAGAATTTCTGCCTTGATCCTCACTCTTCCCATAATAAGAATCTATTGTGTGTTTCTTTTTGCTCATGGTGTTTGCTTATTTCCTGGCCTTTAAGGAGATTGAGCTCTCCTACTGGGGAGTAGAGGGCACTGACCCAAGCTTCTTGTGTTGGGAGCCTAGGGCCTGGTCACTGGCTTTGTGTGCTGGGGCCTCCAATGTTGGTAGTTGGAGGCTGTAGAGTTCTGGTGTTGGGCTGGAATCAGCAATACTGGACCTCTAGGGGTAGGATTGGGTAGTGTGGCTCCTGGAGATTTCCTGCTCATCCAGGCCTTTCCTTCCTTTTGCTTTCTTCAGCTCCTTTCAGATGGATGTTGCAGGATGTTTATCCACCTGGGACCCCTTGGAGCGCTGTTTCCCTTAGTTTTGCTGAGGCACTGGAGAATTGGTTGCTGTAGAATGCTGAGGCACCTGGTGGTTTTCCAAGCTGGTTTCCACTGGTTCCCCCACCCTTACTGAGGCACTCGGGGGTCTAGGCGTTGGCGTTTGCCTGCTCCACCACCTGGGTTTCAGGATCTCCTCCTGGTATGCTGTGGTGGGGCTTTTTGCTAGCTTGCTGGGACACCTCCAGTTCTGTACTGCTCCCCTTCCCCCAGGGCAAGAGGGGCCTTTCCTGTTAATCCCTCTAGCTACCTGGGCTGCCAGACTGCTGCACCCCATCTTTCTTCTGGTTCAGCTGTGACAGGGTTTTTCTGGGGGCGATATTCTCTGGGCTTTTCCTGAAGGTGTTTTCTTTGGCTAAAGAAGAGCAAATGGGAACTTCCCATCTTTAGCCCACTAGATGCCAGCCCTCTGTTCAATTCAGTGCAGCAAGCAATTATGAAGCACCTACTATATGCCAGGCACTGGGCTAGGCATTGGGGGGTGGGGAGGGAAAGACAGAAAGCAAAATAATCCCTCTGTTCAAGCAGCTTGCATTCTATCAAGGGAAACAAAGCATATCATTATTGTTGTTATTGTTGTTTGTCCTTTGTTCTGGAAGAGGACCATCGCTTCAGGAAGGAGATGCCATGATATGCAGATGAGTTAGATGTAAGTGAGGCAGGGTTGTGCTCAGTCACCAGCCTTTCTCCTCTCTTTCTCCTCTCGAGCCATCTGGGTCTAGTGGCCAGATATAGATCAGGATAACTGGAGATCGGCCAGGATGCAGTGGGGGACCTTGGCCTTTTCAAGTTAAAGTCTTTAACAGGTCTCAGTTTGACTGAGGCAACACCCATTCAGTGATTAGGGTTAGGTAAGAAATGAGGCAGAAAATGGCCCCTTTACCTATTAAAAAAATTGATCTGGGAGGGGAAGAACTCCAGGGTTTCTGGGCAAAACAGAAACAATTGCTATTTAATTCATTTTGAGCCAAGCAAGGACCAAGTAGGGCTTCGGTTGGGACCTGTTGTTGGGAGGAGGGAGAGAGAGAGAGAGGAGAGAGGAGAGGAGAGAGAAGAGAGAAGAGAGAGAGGAGAGAGAAGAGAGAGAGAAAGAGAGAGAGAGAAAGAAAGGAAGAAAGGAAGAAAGAAAGAAAGGAAGAAAGAAAGAAAGAAAGAAGGAAAGAAAGAAAGAAAGAAAGGAAGAAAGAAAGAAAGGAAGAAAGAAAGAAAGAAAGAAAGAAAACAGTGTTGCCCAGCTGGCCAGTTCCGTTTGGTCTCCAATGGGCAGCTCCTTTTCTACTCACCGAAGTGGTTGTTTGTACTTTGCTCTTGAAGAGGACCATGACACCAGGGAGGTGATACCATAAATTGAAAGTTTTATCTATTATTATTTATATATGTAATTAATGAATAAAGACATATAGACATACATGGATTAATGAAGAAATAAAATACAGTAGAAAGAGTGCTAACTCTGGATCAGAGATTGTTGTTCAGTCATTTCAGCTGTGCCTGCCTCTTTGTGACCACATTTGGGGTTTTCTTAGCAGAGATACTGGAGTGGTTTGCAATTTCCTTCTCCAGCTCATTTGACAGATAAGGAAACTGAGGCAAACAGGGTGAAGTGACTTGTCCAGGGTCACACAACTAGTAATTGTCTGAGGCTTGATTTGAACTCAGGAAGATGAGTCATCCTGACTCTCGGCTCTTCATTCTTTGATACCTGGATGCCCAGAGTCAAAGAATGTGGGTTCAAATCTCCGCTCGGATGCTGACTGTGAACTCACTTCTCAGGGCCTCAGTTTCCTCAGTTGTTCCATGTTCCAAACATGGTTTAAATTTGGAAAAGGAGTAGGATAAGGCTATCTATTGTCACTTTATTTATTTAACTTCCATGCAGAGTCCATCATGAGAAATGCCAGTCTGGATGAATCAAAACCCAGAATTAAGGTTGCCAGGAGAAATATCAACAATCTCAGAGATGCAGATGATACCACTTTGATAGCAAAAAGTGAAGGCGAATTAAGAAGTCTCTTGATGAGGGTGAAAGAAGAGAGTGTAAAAGCTGGCTTAAAGCTCAGCATCTAAAAAACTAAGATCTCAGCAACTGGTCCCATCAACTCCTGGCAAATAGAGAGAGAAGAAAAACAAGCATCATCAGATTTTATATTCTTGGGCTCAAAGATCACTGCAGACAGCAACTGCCGCCATGAAATTAAAAGGCGCTTGCTCTTTGAAAGGAAAGCTTTGGCAAATCAGGACAGAGTACTAAAAAGCAGAGACACCACCTTCTCGACAAAAGTCTGAATAGTCGAGACTATGGTTTTTCCAGTAGCAATGTATGGCTGTGAGATTTGGACTATTAGGAAAGCTGAACGAGCAGAATCAATGCTTTTGAATTATGGCACTGGAGAAGACTTAGAAAAAATGTTTTTTTAAAATTCACTTCAAACTTAAATACAAAACAAGAAAAAAGAACATTTCCACATACACAGCAGAACATTAAAAGAGGATCCAATATAAAACAATAAATTTCCATTTCAAACTGTTTACTTTTTTTGGAAAAACAATGTAATAAGTACTACACATTGTTTTCAAAGCTACCCAGCTTTTCTGTGTTTCCAAGTTTTCTTTTGTTCTCTGCTGTGTACTTTTTTTCTCCCTCTCTCCCCATCCTGCCTTATAGAAGGCTACAATTAGACATGAATATATGTATACACACACACACACACACACACACACACACACATGACATACATACACATATATGTAAGACCATGCTATACATATTTCTATTTGTTAATTCTTTCTCTGGAGGTAAGTAGTATCTTCCTTCATAGGTCCAAGCCTTTCCATGTTTTTCTAAAATTAACCAGCTCATCATTTCTTATATCACAGTAGTATTTTCCATTACAATCATATACCACAACTTGTTTAGCTATTTCCCAATTGAAGGGCATCTATCATTTTAGCCAATCTAATAGGTGTAAGATGATATCTCAAAGTTGTTTTAATTTGCATTTCTCTAATCTATGATGATTTGGAGCATTTGAATTTATATACATATATATATATACATATATATATATATATATGACTATTTATAGTTTTGATTTCTTCACTGAAAAACTGCCTGTTCATTTTCTTTGAGACCATTTATCAACTGGGGAATAACTCATATTCTTACAAATTTGACAAAGTTCTTTATATATTTGAGAAATGAGACCTTTATCTGAGAGACTTTCTATGAAAGTTTCCCCCCCAATTTTCTGCTTTCTGTCTAATCTTGGATATATTGGTTTTATTTGTACAAGAACTTTTTAATTTAATGTAATTGAAATGATCCAATTTACCCTTCGCAATACTATCTCTTGTTTCTTCATAAATTGTTCTCCTATCCATGAGTCTGATAGGTAATATGTTCCATGTTTTTCTAATTTTCTTGTTTAATATTCTTTTATATCTAGGTCATATATCCATTTTGACCTGATCTTGGTACATGTTTTAAGATAGTGGTCTATGCCCAATTTCTACCGGATTGATTTCTGACTTTCCATACAATTTTTTTTTAAACCAAATAATGAATTCTTATCCCCCAAAACTTAAATCTTCATATTTGTTAATTGGGGTTAAGTGACTTGCCCAGGGTCACACAGCTAGTGTCAAGTGTTTGGTCTGATGGCAGATTTGAACTCAGGTCCTCCTGACTTCAGGGCTGGTGCTTTATCCACTGCACCACCTAGCTGCCCCAAATCTTTATATTTGTCAGACACAAGGTTACTGTAACCATTTATTACTATGTATGTCTACTCTGTTTATTGATCTACCTTTCTAATTCTTAGCCAGTACCAGAGAGTTTTGATATTTAATGCTTTATAATATAGTTTAAGGGCTGATACTGCTGAACCTCCTTCCTTTACATTTTTTCCCCATTAGTTTCTTTGAAATTCTTGACTTTTTGTTCTTCCAAATGAATTTTGTTTTTGTTTTATCTAATCTAGTATTTTTTTTTTTAGTAATTTAATTGGGATGGCATTGAATAAATAGATTAGAAAATGAGATAAAGAGGGAGAGCATTTCAGGCATGGGGGACATGTTGTATATGCCTAGTTATTTACATATTTTCTTCCCCATTAAAATTTGAGCCTCTTGTGTGCAGGGACTGTTTTGTCTTTCTTTATTTCCCTAGGTCTTAGCTCAGGCAGCTAGGTGGATGGAGCACTGGGCCTGGAGTCAGGAAGACCATTTAAATCCAGCCTCAGACACCTTACTAGCTGTGTGACCCTAAGCAAGTCACTTTACCCTATTTGCCTCAGTTTCCTCATCTGTCAAATGAGCTGGAGAACGAAATGGCAGACCACTTCAGTATCTTTGCCAAGAAAATCCCAAACGGGGTCACAAAGAGTTGGAAAAGACTGAACAACAACAACAACATATCTTATGAATGAAGAAGTTTCTCAATGATGGGAATGTTTTTACTACTGTGTATGTTTCTTGAGAATATGTTGACTCCAATGCACTCTTCTGTATCCTGTTAGTAAAACTGTGCCTATCTATCACCAAATAGTAACCAATCAGAATAGATCTATTCTCTGACTGAACAACAGAAGGACTTAGCACGGTGCCTGGGACTTAGTAAGGGTATAATAGATGCTCATTAACTGATTAATTGGATTCCAAAAGGGAAGCAGGACCCCAGGTGATTAGAACAGCCGCTGCCTTCCTTAGGGCCAAGGAAGAGATAGATAACCAGTGCTCTGGTGGACGAGGAGACCAAGGGGCAGCTAGGTGGCACAGTGGCTAGAGCACCGGTCCTGGATTCAGGAGGACCTGAGTTCAAATCCAGCCTCAGACACATAACACTCACTAGCTGTGTGGCTCTTGGGCAAGTCACTTAACCCCAACTGCCTCACAAAAAAAAAAAAAAAAAAAGAAAAAAGAAAGAAGGAAGAGGAGACCAAGAACTGCTTGGCTTCTGGGGTCAGGGTGAGAATCACTTGGGCTTTCTCTGAGAACTGAGAAGGCTGAGATAGGACACTGCTAGTGGAGACACGGGCAGCTAGGTGGTGTAGTGGATAGAGTGCCGGCCTGGAGTCAGGATGATCTTCCTGAGTTCAAATCCGGCCTCAGACACTTCCTAGCTATGTGACCCTGGGCAAGTCACTTAACCCTGTTTGCCTCAGTTTCCTCATTTGTCAAATGAGCTAGAGAAGGAAATAGCAAACCACTCCAGTATTTTTGCCAAGAAAACCCCAAATGGGGTCAGGAAGAGTTGGCCATGACTGAACAACAACAAAGAGGTTTACTTCAATTGAATTCAATAAGCTTTTGTTTAAGCACACAGGGTGAGTGTGGGTATGAAGAAATGCAATAGCTCCTGCCTTCTGGGACCTTATCTGGGGCTTAAGCCCTTGCTACACATTCTAATGTCCACAGATGAATAAACTCAAAGTAATTACAGGAGGGAAAAAGCAGGAACAACCAGGGGAACCAGAGTTGAGGAGGTAGCATCTGAGCCAGGCTGATGGTTCCAAGAAACAAGAAGGAGGGAACAACATGTATTCATTGAGGTATATACAGGCCACACACAAAGTAAATACAAGGAAATTTGCAGGGGAGTCGTTAGAAGCTCGGTTAACCAGGAAAGGCCTCCTGGATGCTGGAGTATGGAGCTGAGTATGAAAAGAATTAGGGCTTCCAAGAGGCAGTGGTGAGAAGGCAGGGCATACCAGGACATCCTTTGTCAGTACAAAGACATGGAGTTAGGAGATGAGAAGCTCTCCAACCAACAGGGAATTCCCCAAAGTCTCTCGGGAAGCAAGTCCGAAATCAGGGATGTGTGAAGGAGCCAGTTTCCCCCACCTCAGCCCTCCCCACATATCTGCAGCTTCCCAAATCTCTGTCTCTGTATGTCTGCAGTCTGGCCAGGAGGGAGTCTGAAACCACGAATGTCTCTCTTGAAGAAGGAATGAAGAACCTCCTTCCTCTTGAATGTTTTTGAATCAACTCTTCTTCTCCTGAAGACACTCCGCCTTGAGTCAGCATTCTCTCCCCTAGTACAGGGCAGCAGCGTGCCAAATTCCCCAGCTTGGTCCGAAACCTGGGTTATACCTGTTTATTCCCAGCTAGGAACTGCTCTGGGTTTCCTCAATCCCAAGATATTAACCAACCACCACCTGGAGGAGGGGGAAGGGAGGAAGTAACTGCATACCAAAGGTTCCAGCTGAGGTTTACTGTTCCCAAGGGGGCCATCTCCAGTTGCCCTGATCTATATCTTGGCACTGGACCCTGATGGCTCGGGAGGAGAAAGTGAGGCTGGTCACCTTGCACAGCCCTCCCTCACTTAAATTCATTTCATGTTCAAGTCGTGGCATCACCTTCCTGATGGCACGGGAAGTCTTTGAGAATGAAGGTCAAACAACAACTGTTCTGAAGCTGTGAAATGCTGATAAGAGCCTCAAACCCAAAGAGGGAGGATTAAGGCAGCTTGGTTTAGTGACTAGGACAGTTGATTTGGAACGAGGAAGACCTGGTTACTTACTAGCTGTGTGATCCTGGGCAGGTCATTTTAGCACTTGGTGCCTCGGTTTCCTTTTCTATAAAATCAGAGGGTGTAACTCAGTGGCTTCTGAGGCCCACCCCAACTCAAAGTCTAAGATCCTATGATACTTTGTGTGATATCTTTCATGACTAAGCCTATAATTCTGAGATGACAACTTGATCTAACCACCCAAGTTTTAGATTTGGAGTTGAGACCTTGGATTTTAATCCTTTGAAGGACCCTACTTACTACCTGAGGGACTGCTGCTGGCTAGCCATGTAAACTCTGTGGGCTTCAAGATGCTTCACATGCAAATTTTTTCAAACAAATGAAGTTTTGAAAAAAAATTATTGGTACCTTTGGTTTTTATGTCGCCTTGATTTCTATATGTATTTTCCCACAGTCTAGAAAGACATTCCTAAAACAAATAATGAAATAGAAAATGAAATAAAGCAGGCAGCCAGCTGGCATGATCTAGGGTTTTAAGTTCACAAATCATTTTACATGTCTTATTTTGTTTGCTCCTCACAACAACTCTCTCTGTGGGGTAGGGGTAATTATTCTCCCCATTTTTATAGATGAAGAAATAGACTGAAAGTGGTTAAGTAACTTGGCCTGGATCACACAGCTTTTAAGTGTCTGAGGCAGGATTTGAATTCAGGTCTTTCTGATTATAAATCTAGAGAAAGGAAAAGAAGAAAGAAAGAAAGAAGGAAGGAAGAAAAGAAAGAGGAAGAAAAAAGAAGGAAGAAAAGAAAGAAGGAAAGAGAAAGAAAAAGGAAAAAGAAGGAAGAAAAGAAAGAAATAGGAAGAAGGAAAGAAAGACAAAAGGAAGGAAAGAAAGAAATAGGAAAGAAGGAAAAGGAGGAAGGAAGAAAAAGAAGGAAAAAGGAAAGAAGGAAGGAAAGAAAGAAAGGAAAAAGAAAGAGAAAAAGAAATCGAGGAAGGAAGAAGAAGAAAAAAGGAAGGAGGATAGAAATAAAGGAAGGAAAGAAGAAAAAGAGGAAGAAAGGAAATAAAGAAGGAAGAACCTTAGTAAAATGAATCTATTCCTTAATCAAGTTTATAGTATAGCACCTTTACTTCTGCAAAGAAGGGGGAATTCCTTCTTGTACAGGCATACCTTGGAGATATTGTTCCAGACTGCCACAATAAAGCGAATAGCACAATAAAGAAATTACACTAATTTTTTTGGCTTTCCAATGCATGTAAAAGTTATGTTTATACTGTATTGTAGTCTACTAAGTGCACAATAGTGGTATGGCTAACAAACAATGCACATGGCTTACCTAAAAATATTTTATTGCTAAAAAATGCTAACCATCGTCTGGGTCGTCAGGGAGTTGTCATCTTTTTGCTGGTGGAGGGTCTTGCCTCGATGTCGATGGCTGCTTGATTAATCAGATGGTAGCTGCTGAAGGTTAGGGCACCTGTGGCAATTTCTTAAAATAAGCCAACAATTAAGCTTGCCGCATTGATTGACTCTTTCTTGCTCACAGTAGAACTTCTTTCAGAACGGGAGTTAATCCTCTCCAACCCTGCCACTGCTTTATCAATGAAGTTTATGTAATATTCTTCGATATCGTTGTGTCTCAGGGAATAGGGAGGCCTGAAGACAGGGAGAGAGATGGGAGAACAGTGGATAGTTGGAGCAGTCAGAACACACACATTTATTGATTAAATTTGCCATCTTATATGGGTACAGTTCATTGTACCCCGAAACAAGTATAAGAGTAACATCAAAGATCACTGGTCAAAGATCACGATAAGAGATATAATAATAATGAAAAAAATTTGAAATATTGAGAGAAGTGCCAAAGTGTGACACAGAGACACAGTGTGAACACATGCTGTTGGAAAAATGGCGCCATTTGACTTGTTCAATACAGGGTTGCCTCGAACCTTCAATTTGTAAACAAAACAAAACAAAGCAAAGATCCCCCCAACAAACCCAAACAATATTTGCATAGTGCAATAAAAGGAGGTATGCCTGTATCTCTTCTTCAGGTCTTTATGTGTAATTTGAGGAGGTGGGACAAGTTGACATCTGTGATCCCTTTGACGCCCAAGCCTACAATCTTATGATTAAAAACAAATGATCAGTCTCCCCAAGCAAATTGAAAAGGGCCCATTTTCAGAATCTAAATGAGCCAGCTATCATACTCCATGCTCAAAAATTCAAGTTAAATGTTACCTTTAACAAGGTTTCTCAACTCTGAAAGTCTGAGTGCCCCTTTCAGGGTCATTGCCTCTTAAGGCCCACTCCTGCCCGTCCAGCCCCCTCCTCCTTTTTAATCTTCATAATGTCTGATGATCTGGGGCTTCCAGAGGGGAACAGCCAACAGTTTTCAACAGTGACTAATGCAGTCATGGAATCAATGGCCCAGAACCACAGTCCTAAAGGTCTACAAGGCAGAGAGGTCCTTGCTGATGGAGAAAGTCTTCAGTCTAACTGATTCTCCCAAGAAGCCATCCCCAGTGACCCCTTTTGTTGTGTTCAATTGTTTTTCAGTCATGTCTGACTCTTCGTGACCCCATTTGAGGTTTTCTTGGCAAACATACTGGAGTGATTTGCCATTTCCTTCTCTAGTTGAAGAAACTGAGGCAAACGGGGTTAAGTGACTTGCTCAGGGTCACATAGCTAGTAAGTGCCCAAGGCTGGATTTGTGCTCAGGTCTTCCCGACTCTAAGCCCAGCCCTCTATCTGCTGTATCACCTAGCTGCCCTGGAATCAAGAAGACCTGAGTTCAAATCCTGCCTTAGACATTTACTAGCTGTCAACCTCTCAGCCTCAGTTTCCCCATCTGTACAATGACAATGATAGCACCCACATTCCAAGGTTATTAAGAGAATCTATTGAGATAACATTGGCAAACCTTGAAGTGCTATGTAAATGCTAGCTGTTATTACTATTCTCCAAGATTATATGATAGAAATGAAAGTATATCTTGTTCTGTTCTATTGCTTCCTAAGTCATAGGTACATCTGTTGTTTGGCCTTTGTTTTCAAAAAGGACCAATGGCATTATAAGTGATGACTTGACTTGCTCGTGAATTGGATTGAAGTGAGGCAGAGCTGCACAAAGACGTCAGCCTTACTCTCTCTTCCTGAGTCATCCAAGTCCAGTGTCAAGACAAAAGCCAGGACAACTGCTGATGACCCAGCATGCAGTAAATGATGTCTGACCAGATTCTAAGTGCTCCACGCAGCCGCCTTCATGGCCATTGGAACAAATTGTTCTCATCTACCCATTCCTCTGGGAGAAGTCTTCACGTGCTCAGGGTAGGCATATCCCCCTAATTCACCAATGGGTTTGAGCCCTGTGGGTTACTTTCAACCTGGTTGAACCCATCTGCCCCGATGGCTTACTGAGGTGTGGCCACTGCGCTTGAAGGCACAGGAGAGAGCTGGGTAAAGGTGGATGCCAACAGCAAGCCCTCACACCAGAGGTGCTAGTCCTCCTGAACACCCCATACATCCCAACTGTACATGTAGAACTGACGCCAGCTAGTCCAACACCTTCATTTTTCAGATACGGAGACCAGGTAGGTAAAATCACTGGGCCAGGAGTGGGGAACTTGCCACCTCGAGGCCGCATGTGGCCTTCTAGGTCCTCAAGGGTGGCCCTTTGACCAATCCAAACTTCACAGAATAAATTCCCTTAACAAAAGGATTTGTTCTGTAAAACTTAGACTTAGTCAAAAGACCACACCCAAGGACCTAGAAGGCCACAGGTGGCCTCGAGGCTGAAGGTTCCCCACCGGGCCAAAGTCACACAGGTGATATAGTGCAAGATTTGAACTCAACTCTTTGGATTCCAGAGTCAGTGCTTTTTGTACTGGGGAGAAACTTTCTTGCTTCTGTTTGAACTCTTCCTTCCTCTCGGAATGCCCTCTCCCCAGTGCCCCCTGACCTTCCACCTTGGCTGGTTGAAATTCTACTCACCCTCCAGGGACGGGCCCCATTCAAAGGTCACCTTCAGGCAGGCACCCAAGGGGCCTGGGGTGATCTCCTTCCTCTGAACTCCCCGAGTACTTTGTGTCCTGTTTATGACATTGATCACGTCCTGGCTTCTGTCCTACTCAATTCCCTACATATTTTTGTTTCCTCTTCTGGATTACAAACTTCTAGGTGGTCTTTGCTTTCACGATGTCATTGGTGTCCAGGAGGCCATCAGTGACTTTTGGTTGAATGAATGAAGGGCAGGATTTTCAGACCTGGAAGAGGCCATAGGGATCATGGGTCCAGTGGACTCATAATAATTGCTAGCATTAACAGAGCACCTGAAGGTTTGCAACGTGCTTCCCATTTGTGATCTCATTGGATCCTCACAACAATCCTGGAAAGCAGGGGCTATTATTGTTATTATCATCCCCATCTTACAGATGAGGAAACTGAGGCTGAGAGCATGCCTTACCTAGGTCACACAGCCAGTCAACGTCTGAGTTGTGATTTGAACTCAGATCCTCCTAACTCCAAGTCCAGTGCTCTATCTACCATGACAAAAGACAAGTGAAGAGATTGGTCCAAGGCCACCCAGGCAAAGGAGGAGGGACCCTTGGGGCGATGCAAAAAGCACTGAATTTTGAACGGGGACCCTTGTTGGAATCTGAGCTCTGCTCCTTACTCCCTGTGTGACCTTGGGTGGTGATAATGATAATGAGTATACCTAGCATTTAGATAAGGCTTTGAGGTTTGCAAAACACTTTACAAATGGGATCTCATTCTATCCTCACAACAACCCCTTGAAAAATAACGTATTGTTATTCCTGTTTTACAAATGAAGAAACTCAGAATACTCTCTGAGAGGTCTTCCTGACTCCAGGTCTAACTACCCACTGCACCTCCTGGCTGCCTGCAACCTCCCTGAGCCTCAGTTTCCTCATCTGTAAAATGAGGAAGCTGGACCAGAGGTCTGAAGTCTCTTCCAGTTCTAAACGGAGTCTTCTCTACTGAACTCAGAACAACAAATATTGATGATACCCCGATGACTAATGCCTAAGCCTGTCCTGTGTATGCCTCAAAATCCCGTGGCCTCTGCGGGCAAACTGCTGTTTGTCTGGTGGAGTGTGTGTGGTTGGGGAATGGGGATAGAAAGCTTTTCTGTAAGGGTTCCTCTCCTAAGAGATGAAGGTTTTCTCTCTGCTCTCTACCAACCTATTTCTTTCCTTCCTTCCAGCCCCGGTTGAGACTCCTGGCTCTAATTTGTTGGGTGAGATCCGGGAGTTTAGCAACCCAATCTGGGTGATTATGTTTAAGGATGCCCTTGGTTTTTTATGACTGTCGGATCTCTTCCTCTTTCAGGAAATATCCAGGCTGGGCCTTCCCCTACCTGAATCTCTTTTAACTTTGTTAATTAACTGTAACCTGGGCAAACAGAAATGGGTGTGGGGAGCACAGGGCAGGCTGTCTAGGAGTTACTAAGTGAGCTTTAAGTGCCATTCCAGATTTAATATTCTGTGATCTGATTTGGGACAGATGATAAAACAATAAAGATCAAGGAATAATTAACTCTATCCCTGCCCCTTCCCCCAGCCTTCATGGACTTGGGCAAGATGGGAACTGGTTTTCAATTCTATTTCTTTTTTTAAATTAGTTTTTCAATTTTTCCCCATGAATAAATATTAATTTTTTCTTTTCCCTCTTCCCCATCCCCCCCCCAAAAGAAAAGACAAAACCCCTATAACAACTAAGCATAGTCCAGCAAAAATAATTCCCATACTGGCCACATCCAAAAGCGTGTTTCATATGGTTGGGTCCATCTCTTCTCTGTGGGGAGGTGGGTCACATGCTTTGTCTTTGTCCTTGGGAATCACAATTGATCAATTCAGTTTCAATTAAGGAAGCCTTTGTTAAGTGTCTATGATATGGAAAGTTCTGTGTTAGGTGCCAGAGAGAGATACAATGACAAAATGGGAAAAAAAATTCCCTGCTTTTTATTTTATTGAGAGGTCACAATGTAAACAGAGATCCAGAATATAAGGGGCTTGGAAGCAGAAAAAGGTACAGACAACAAGGAAAATCCAGAAAGGCTCCAAGCTGTCTTGGGACATTCTGAGTTAAAGAAAGCTAAGCATTCTAAGAGAGTGTTTAACGAGTGGCTCTTAATAATTAAGTTAAACATGTTAAACATTTAACAAGTGGCTCTCCTCCTGACACACTTTTAAGTTTAATCTATATGGTTAAATCACTTTCTTAACTCTAGACAAATACCCAAACAATAAGCCAAGCCCTGATATGCAGTGTTTGTCCCCAGTATAAATGCTCACACTGAAAATTTAACAATCAGCTTTCAAGAGATGATATGAAGTCAACCTAGCACACCACTGCCAGGGGTAAGGAAGGAGGGAATTCCAGGTGTGAAAGACAGTCTAGGCAAAGGCGTGGAGGTGGGGTAGGAATGAAGGGCTGAGTGTGGAAAACAGCAAGTAAGCCAATTTCATTGAGACTGAGAGTGAATAAAGGAGAAGAATGTGAAATAAGTCTGGAAAGTTCTGAAGGACCTTAAATGCCATACTAAGGATTTCAAATTTTATTCTAGCAGCAATAGGGATCCACTGAAGATTCTTATAATAGTACTTTAGTTTTGAAGTCCTGAGAGCTCTTTTTCCTCTGTCACAGTAGGGGAATGGGGCTAGGGACCTTCTGTCTTCTTCCAAACCCATTAGAGAAAGGTGTGTGTGTGTGTGTGTGTGTGTGTGACAGAGAGAGAGAGAGAGAGAAATCATTATCTCTGGTTGTAGAAGGTGAGAAACTTTTTGCAAATCAAAAACAGGGGCAGCTAGGTGGTCCATTAGATAGAGCACTGGTCCTGGAGTCAAGAGAACCTAAGTTCAAATCCAGCCTCAGACACTTACTAGCTGTGTGACCTTGGGCAAGTACTTAACCTCTAATGCCCCCCCCCCAAAAAAAATCAAATCAAAGACAACAAGCATGTGTAAATAGGCTAGGCAGCCTGGGAGTGCTAAAGTCCTTGGTTTTCTTTGTGGCTTTGCCAGTGACTAGCTATGACACCCTTGTCAAGTCACTTCACTTCACTTTTTGAGGCTGGGTCTCCTCTATCAAATAATCATGTGCTTAACTCACAGGATGGCCTGGAGAGAGACAAGGAGCTGGAGGACGTAAGTGTGTTTGGAAAAATAGAAAATGTTCCCTAGAAGTCATGGGTTATCATTATTACTTCTGTCCTAGTGAAGTGAAAAACAGACCCAAAACACCATGCTACGCAAAGCACAACCCCAAAATAAAAGACCAGAAATGAGAGAAGAATAGGGGAGAGAGGGCATAAAGAGAAACAGAGACAGGGAGCTAGAAACAGAGACAGGGAGACACAGAGAAACAGAGACAAGGAGATAGAAACAAAGACAAGGAGATAGAGAGAAACAGAGACAAGGAGGTAGAAAAAGACACGGATAGAGAGAAACAGAGACACAGACAGAGAGGAATCAAAGGAAAAAGGAGAAAAAAGGGGAGAAAGAAGAGAGAAGAAAAAGAGAAGGGAGAGTGAAGGAGAAAAGGGGAGGGAGGAAAGATAGGAGAAAAAAAGGAGGAGAGGAGAAACAACAAGCAAAAGAGAAAAAGAGGAGAAGGGAGAAAGGAGAGGAGAGGAGAGAACAGAGACTGAAAGTGGGACAGATCCATTCTTCTGTATTTCTTGAGAACAGAAGCAGCCAGAGGGTAAGGCCCAGGCACTTTCAGGCCCAATGTGAGTATTATCTACTGTGTTCCTTCTTCAATAAACCTTCCTTTCTTTCCTTCTCCCTCTCTCTCTCTCTCCAAAAATGGTATTTGTTGACCAAGCTGGGACAAAAAGTAGAAAACAGGGTTCATCTCATCCTTGTGGGGTTACCTGTTCTCTACGGGTATGCTGACTACATTTTCCCAAGCAAAAATCCAGGTACAAAGTTTGCCAAAATAGATTCCTTTAGCAGGATATCATTGAAAGTGTGCTTTTTGTCCTTGAACTTGGGACTTTGGACATCAGATATCCTGTCAGGCCACATAGAGAGTTCTGTGTTTAGTGCAGGATAATCCCTAGTCATCATTGTACCATTAGCTCATCCATTCCTGAAACAGGTAAATGGAAGTGAGGCTGATAAGCCTTGGAAATTGGGCAGGCCAAGAGCAAATCCAAGTGTTCTAGGAGATTCTCAGTCTTGCAAGTTGAACTATGATCTGAGAGGAGGAATTTGCTCATCGGAATTCTTTGTAGGAGAGGATGGGCGATGTCCCTTGCCAGATAAAATTACCAGATTATAGACACAGACAACAAGAAGAGAAGATAACTAGATAAGATAAGATAACAAGATAACTAGGAGAAAAGGAGATAAGGTCAAGGAATGGGTGGAATGACTTTTAGGAAGGATAGCCCCAGAAAATTAAGGGAGGAGCCAGCTGAGATGAGGATATCATCAGATGACCAGGCATGGAGTGGACTGGATTTCTGAAGAAATGGGAGGACCAGAATACCAAACCCCACCTTCTTCTATGACAGCATCCTAAATTTTTAGAGCACTGTGTCGGCTTTTGGACACCTCATTTTAGGAAGGGAATTGAAAAAACAGAGTTTGTCCAGAGGCAGACAGTCAAAATGAGGAATCATTGATTGAGAGCTAGAAGGAATATTAAAAGTCACCCATCCCTTCGTTTTACAGAGGAGGAAACTGAGGCCCACAGAAGTGATTAATCCATGGTTGCACAGATAGGGGATTTGAACCCAGGTCCTTTTACCCTGCCATCCAGCAGCTTTTCCACTGTATCACACTGCTTCCCGTGTCTTATGAGGAATGATTAAGGGAATGAGGAGATGTAGTTAATTCCTTGTGTGACGGAATTGAGATTGCGAAGGATCTTGACAGGCTAGATGGATGGCCTGAAACTGACATGATAAAATTGAATAGGAATAATTGTAACATCCTTCATTCAGGCTAAGGGAATAACATTCATAACTATAGGATGGGAGAGATGCATCTAGATAATAGGTCATGAGAAAAAAAGCTAAGAAAATGATTAAAATGGACAACTCTTTGACCCCATCAGTAATCATATACTGAAGGATGTCAAAGATACAAAGAAAAATTCCAGAGGCACCAACATATTGTGTAGTAGAATGAGGGGCAGAATGGGATAGTGGTTAGAGAGTCTCTCTTGGAGTTAGGAAGACCTAGGTTCAATTCTGCTTCTGACACACACTGACAATGTTATGACCCTGGGCTAGTTAACTCTCAGAGTCCCAGAAAACTCCTTAAGTCGTGGGGTTGCAGAAGAGTTGTCCAGCTGCACTGAGAGGCATTGACAGAGGGACTTTCCTCACTAAGGTATTCCCTGATCCAGAGGAAGAAGTAAAAGGAGGAGAAGGAAGAGGAGTCAGAGATGAAGGAAGAAGAGAAGGAGGAAAGGAGGATGACATGCCTAGGGACTGGGGAATGGTATTTAAATGTGATAGAATATTACTAGCTTTGTAAGAAGTGATGCATATATTCAGAGAATCATGGGAAGACTTATATGAACCGATGCAGAGTGAAGTAAATAGAAATACATCTACCTCAAAGGGTTGTTGTGAGAATTTATCGAGCTAATATTATGTAAAGTTCTTTGCAAACTTTATTATAAGGTATGTATTATATGATTGTTAGCTATTGTTGAAACAAAGTAAATGGACTGAACAGAAAAAGAAAGCCACATCCAGTGTAATTATAGTGACCAAACTTACCCTGGAAAAGGAGATGAGAAAATGTGTCTTCTTTACAAAGGTGGGATCTATAGGAGTGGGACATTGTATATGTTGTCAGACTCAGTTGATATGTTGTCTAATTTTGCTGAAATGCTTTTGTTTATTTTTCCTTTTGACTATTAGGTGGTGCTGTAGTGGATAAAGTGCTGAGCCTGGAGTAAGAAAGACTCATCTTCCTGAGTTCAAATCCGGCCTCAGACACTTATTAGCTTTGTGACTTCTTCCTGTTTGCCTCAGTTTCCTTATCTGTCAAATGAACTGGAAAAGGAAATGGCAAACCATTCCAGTATCTTTGCCAAGAAAATTCCAAATGGGGTCATGAAGAGTCAGACATGACTAAAAAACAACTGAACAATTTCTTCTCTTTTATTCTTTGTTACAAGGGATTACTTGCTGGTAAGGAAGGTGGGAGAAATATATTCAGAAATGAACATGATAACATGATATAAAAATAAAAGATATCAATAAAAATTAATACACTGTTAAAAAGAAAGAGAGAAAGACCACATGGACTTTTTAATGGACTACCTTCCTGGGGTCAGGATATGAAGGAATTGAAAAGCTAAACAGATCCTAGCATCAGTCAACAAGCATGATTAGATACCTACAATGTGCTGGCTTAAGCGCTGATGGTACACAGAAAGTTAAAAAAAGAAACAGTCCCTACCCTCAAGGAGCTTATAATTTAATGGGGGAAACTATACAAAGAACTATGGGAAGAGATGACAAGTTCTCAGAAAAATCTTACCTATCTATCTATCTATCTATCTATAATTTATTTTTAGTTTTCAACATTCACTTCCATAAGATTTTGAGTTCCAAATTTTCCCCCCACCTCTCCCCTCCCCCCACCCCAAGACAGCATGCAATCTGATGTAGGCTCTACTTATACATTCATATTGAACCTATTTTCACATTAGTTATGTTATTAAGAAGAATTAGAACAAATTAAAAAAAAAGACAAAAGGGGCAGCTAGGTGCTGCAGTGAATAGAGCACTGGTCCTAGAGTCAGGAGGACTTGAGTTCAAATCCAGCCTCAGACACATAACACTCACTAGCTGTGTGACTCTGGGCAAGTAGTCACTTGACCCCAATTGCCTCAAAAAAAAATTCAATCTGCATTCAGACTACTTAGTTATTTTTTCTGGATGTGGACAGCATTTTCTATCATGAGTCCCTTGGAGTTGTCTTGGATCCTTGCATTGCCAATAAGAGATAAATCCATCCAAGTAAGTCATTGCATGTTGTGGCTATTATTGTAATACAAGACATATATATATGTATAAAAGCTTCTAGAATAAGGTGGCACTTGAACTGAATCTTGAAATGAGTTAGTCTTTGAGGAGCAGCAATGAGGAGGGACAGTGCTCCAGACATGAGGTACAGCTTGTGCAAAGGCATGGAGACTGGAGAAGGAAGGTCTCAAACATGGAACAGTAAGAAGGTCAGTCTGGCTGACCTGGAAACATGGGCTGAAGCCAGATAGTAAAGGGTTTTAAATGCCAAGCAGAGAAGTTGGCATTTGATCCTAGAGACAGTGGGGAGCCAGTGAGAACAAAGGGGTGACCCTATCAGGCCTTTGCTTTAGGAATATCATTCTGGCAACTCGGTGGAGATTGGTTTAGAAAGGGGAGTAATTGATTACAGGGAGACCAAGGCAGTGTGTGGCTCAGTTTACAGCTGAACTAATAATTAGAGCTGCCATGAGAATGGAATGGACCATGAATCCCCCATCACTGGAGGTGGTAAAGGAGGGGATAAATGAGTATTTGCCAGAGATGTTAAAGATGAGGGGTTATTCATTTGGTTGGGAGTTGACCTATGTGGTCTCTATGTTCCCTTCAATTCAATTTCATTCATTCTACTGAACATTTATTGAGCTCCTATTATGTACAGGGTCTGTCCTCAGGGAGCTTACATTCTACAATATACAGGGATAAATAAATACAAGACAATTCAAGGAGAGAGAAAGAAATGTAATATAACTATATTAAAGGGGTTCAGGGAAGGCTTCTTAAGAAGACAAGGTATAGGAGAGGCAGCTATGGGAGGGGAGGATGTTTCAAGTATAAGGGCCAGTCTGTGCAAAGACATTGACTAGGCCCAGCTTGGCTGGAATGCAGTAGGGGCAAATCGGGGAGAAATGGGAAATAAGACTGGAAAAAAAAAGGTTAGAGTCAAGTTGTGGGAGGTCTTAAACACGGGGCTGGGGACTTTGATCTCTTAGGAGTGTTTATCTTAGAGAACAGAAAACTCCAGGGAGATGGGGATCCAGGGAAGGGATTACATAAAGCAGTCTTTGAGTGTCTGAATGATTGGCATAGACTGGTTCTACTAGTTTCCAGGTGATCTCTTAATGGTTAAAGCCATGGCCTTTTCTCAATCCTTGTCCTTAACTTCTGGGTAGATTTTGACACCCTTGGCCGCTCCCTCCTCTTGAGAATTCTCTCCTACCGGTCTGACTCCTCTTTCTCAGTCTTCTCTCTTGGATCAGCATCCGGGTTTTGCTCACTAACCGTGAGTAAGCCCCGACCTTCTTCTCTTCTCTCTACTCTTTTTTCAGGGATCCAATCAATCCCTACAGGTTCAGTGACCATCTTTATGCAGATGACTCCCATGCTATATATCAAAGCACTACACAGGGGTGGGGAACCTGTGGCTTCAAGGCCGCATGTGGTCCCTCTAGGTCCTCAAGGGTGGCTCTTTGACTGAATCCAAACTTCACAGAACAGATCTCCTTAATAAAAGGATTTGTTTGGTAAAACTTGGACTCAGTCAAAAGGCCGAACCCAAGGAGCTAGAAGGCCACATGTGGCCTCAAGGCCGCAGGTTCCCCAACCCTGTTCTAGAAAAACCAAGCATGCTTGTCTTCCAGACAGCAATATGCAGTTGGATGGACACCTGTGGGGCTCTCCCATCAGTGTGTGGTGTCTGCCTGTTTATCTATTTATCTGTCTATCTATCTATCTATCTATCTATCTATCTATCTATCTATCTATCT
>NW_020954546.1:26746606-26782761 GCF_900497805.2 Vombatus ursinus
TGTATCTTTATCTATATCTATCTATCTATCTATCTATCTATCTATCTTATTATCTATCTATCTTTGGGGCAGTGTGTGGTTGACCAGAGCAGACAGGGACATGTTGCAAACAAGAGATTATGCAAGATTAGTGTAAAGGATGTCATCAAATGTTGGCTCCAAAAAGAAATGGGGTGGTTCACACAATAATAGGAGGGGTGTGTCAAGAAGGATAATGACAGCCAACATTTTACCTGTGTCATCTCATTTGATCTAAACAGTTCTGTGAGGAACCTGGGGGCAGCTAGGTGGCACAGTGGATAGAGTACAGGCCCTGGAGTCAGGAGGACCTGAGTTCAAATAAGGCCTCAGACACTTGACACTTACTAGCTGTGTGACCCTGAGCAAGTCACTTAACCCCATTGCCTAGCCATTAAAAAAAAAAAGATGAGGAAGCTGAGGCACAGAGAAGTTAAGTGACTTGCCCAAGATCGCATAGCTAGTAAATGTCTGAAATAGGATTAAAACTCCAGTCTTCCTCACTTCAAGTCTAGCACTCAGGCTAGTAGGCCGCCTAGCTGCCTCATGGAGATCAGCTTTGATGTGTCATCGGTTGCTGTCAGGAGAATGAAAGGAAGGCCCTTTGCACGCTGGATGACCGTGCTGTGGTAGGATTAAGAGAGGTCATGAGCAACATTCACAAAGGATGGGAACCAATGGGCGTGCATGGTTTGAGATCTGCACTGTTGGAAGGAATGCTGCCACAGAGGAGGTCACAGCTCAGTTGGAATCCTGGAGTCTTTTTCCTGAGTTCCAGTCCTGTGTCACTACTGCCTTTTGGTCCTCACCATAGGGAAGACCCAGAACTGGATGTCATTGAGTACAGCTTACAGAGTTGTAGAGTGGGAAGGGGCCTCAGGGGCTTCTGGGTACAATTCCCTCATTTTACAGATGAGAAGACTGAGGGACAGAGAAATGGAGTGACTTTGCCAGGGTCATCCAGCTCAGAAGGGTGGAGGGCTTGTAGTTAGCTTCCTATGATTAAGCAAGTGAACTTAGAATTTGCAGTCCATAGCTCTGAGGTCTAATATCAGAACTTATAATCACCACCCTGTGGAATCATATTAAACTGACTGATACTGATTGGAATAAAATAGCAGTCCGATTACTCATCTATCACAAAGGAGTGGGTACAGATCCCAAATCAGACCTCTATGCATGCCACATGTGGGCCTGCCATGTATTTACATTATATAACTACCAACCACCCACACTCTATATGTACTTATCTGTTTAAAAGTTGGATCCTGAGGCAGCTAGGTGACCCAATGGATAGAGCACTGGCCCTGGATTCAGGAGGACCTGAGTTCAAATCCGGCCTCAGACACATAACACTCACTAGCCATGTGACTCTGGGCAAGGCACTTAACCCCAATTGTCTCACCCAAAAAAAAAAAAAAGTTGCATCCTACCAGTAGAATGGAAGCTCTTTGAGTGGAGACACTGTTTCTTCTTCTTCTCTTCATTTCCAGCACCTAGCACAGTGCCAGGCACAGAGGACGGACTTAATAAATATTATTGAATTGTATAAGAAGGGACCATTAAAAGCACCTAGTCCAACACCTTCATTTGATGGAAGAAAAAACTGGGGTTCAGAATGGGAACCTGCTTTTTGCCCTGGGATGATCAGGTAACAAGTAACAGTGCCTGGATCTGAGGTGTTTTTCTGGCCCTAGAAGGCACCTTCTGTTGTGAGATCAACCTGTTTATTTGCCTAAAAGATTTCCTACTGTTAGGTTATAAACCTGTCAGGAGCCTCTCAGGGCACACTCTTCTCTGATGTCAAGGGGAAAAAACCATTGCTAATCACTTCAGGGACAAGGTCGGCCTTTGTGGTTACACCCCTGGGTCTGGGAAAAGGAGGATTTCAGGGATGCCAAGAAGGAAGACCTTCAAACCTGGAAGGGAGAAGTCTTTGCCAAGAGACTCTTCCCCAATCATTGGTGACAACCAGAATGTTGTCAGATTTTTCTTCCCCTGAGTGATCAGAGTAAACAGGGGCAGGAACAATGTATGACCCAAGAATCACAATGGCCCTGCCAAGGTACTGCTCGACCTTTCTCTAGTTCTCCTTCCCACCTCAACCCACTTCAATCCATCCCTTACACAAGTGCCAGCAGAGCCTGAAAGCTCAGCTCTGATCATGTCATTCTTCAACTTAAAAACACTTTCCACTGGCTCCCCAAAACCTACTGAAGAAAGATAGGAGGCATGGAAGGCCTTCCACCATAGATAGAGGGCCAGCTTATTTTTCCATCTTTCATTATTTCCTCCAGCCAAGTTGGGATTGCTCCCACTCTAAAAGAGAATGTGTGAATAAATTCCACTTATACAATCAGAGGATTCCAGTTTTTGAGTTTCAAGTTTCAAATCTTTCTCCCTCCTTCCCTCCCCTCCCCCCTCCCCAAGACAGCAAGCAATCTGATATAGGTTATACATGTGCAATCATGGAAACACATTAGTCATGTTGTGAAAGAAGGAACAGAAACAAAGGGGAAATCCACCAAGCACAACAAAAAAAGAGGAAATAGTATTCAGAAATAGCTTCGATCTGCAGACTCCTTAGTTCTTTCTCTGAATGTGGATAACATAAAATCATAGGATTTAGAGTTAGAAATCACTTTTTTTTTTTTTTTAGGCAATTGGGGTTAAGTGACTTGCACAGGGTCACACAGCTAGTAAGTGTCAAATGTTTGGTCTGAGGTTGGATTTGAACTCAGGTCCACCTTGACTTTAGGGCTGATGCTCTATCCATTGCACCACCTAGCTGCCCCTGAATCATGTTTTTAAGTACATAAAATAAATAGGATTAGAGAAAAAGCTGGTTGTATTGAAATAGTTATCCAAAGTTCATGGATCCCAGGTGAAGAACTCTTGGTAGTCTTACTCTGTCAATCAATCAATATCGATCACTAAACATTTATTTTGTTACCGTTGTTGTTATGTTATTTCAGTTGTGTCCGAGTCTTTGTGACCCCATTTGGGGTTTTCTTAGCAAAGATACTGGCGTGGTTTGCCATTTCCTTCCCCAGCTCATTTTACAGATAAGGAAACTGAGGCAAAGTGTTTACTATGTGCCAGGCACTGTGCTTAACACTGAGGATGCAAAAAGAAGTAAAAAAGAAGTCCCTGCCCTCAAGGAGCTCACATAGTTGTAATTCAACACATGTGTATTAAGGTCCTACTGTGCCTTGGCCACCATTGGATGCTGGAGGAGATGCAAGGTTTGAATAAATTCATTGGAGGGCAGCAAAGAAAACGCCATGGGAGACTCAAGAAAGTCATTGGCGGATGGGGTCGGGGGACAGTTGAGTTAGGCCTTAAAGGATGGGTAGGAATTTAGTAGGTGGTTTAGTGGATAGGGATGATGGAGCGCTGGCTTGTGAGTCAGTATGAGCAAAGGCTCAGAGATGAGAAATTACGGGATGTGCATAGGGGATGGCAAGGAATGTAGGGAGTCTAAATGAGAGAGCTCCCCAACCACGCCAGGACCCAGCTAAGAAAATTTTTAACATATTTTAAAGTATTTTATTTGAAGTATTTATTTAAAGCATTTTAAAGAATCAGGCATTTTTAATCAATCAACAAACATTATTAAGGGTTTAATTCTGCCAGGCACCTTTAAATGCTGGGATATCAAAGAAAGGTAAACTCAAGTCTGCCCTCAAGGTGTTCACATTCTTCACATTCTAATGGGAGTTGTGGTTGTGTTCAGTGTTTTCAGTTAGGTTTGCCTCTTTGTGACCCAATTTGGGGTTTTCTTGGCAAAGATACTGGAGTGGTTTGCCATATCTAATGTGGGGGGAATGTTGGAAATAGTACCTAAATAAGTAAATACGTATAAACCACGTACATTTTACTTAGCCTTGGAGAAGCTGCTATTTTCCCTGCCCCCCCCCACCCCGGAATGAGGGGGCCTGGGCACAGCTTAAGTGGAGTTCTTTTCATCATATGCAAATCAGAAATCACATTAAGGATGGGGATTTACTAAGGGGCCAGGAACATTTTCTTTAGAGTTGTGACTAAGCAAGGAATCCTCGGGGATGCTCGAAACTTCTTCTACCCTAAACTATTATCTGAAGTCTTCAAAGGATAAATTTCACCAGGCAGCTGTTGGCACAGTTGGCAAAGTGCTGGGCCTGGTATCAATGAGTCAATCAATAAGCATTTATTAAGTGCCTATTATATGCCAGACTGAGGGATACAAAGAGAAGCAGATAATTCCTGCCCTCAAGGAACTTACAGTCTAATAGGGGGGACAATATACAAATCAATATATACAAATGAGCTATATACAGGATAAATAGGAAATAACCAATAGAGGAAAGTATTATAATTGAGAGGGATTGGGAAAGGCTTCCTGTAGAAGATGAGATTTTAGTTGGGATTTGAAAGAAGCCAGGAGGCAGAGATTAGGAAGGAGAGCATTCCAGACACGGGGACAATGAGTGAAAATGCCTGAGCCCAGAGATTGAGACTGTCCACTGAAGAGCCAGGAGGCTAGTATCACTGGATTGGAGAATATATATGTGGAGGACGGATTGGGGAGTATAAGAAGACTGGAAAGGTAGAAGGGGTCTAGGTTATGAAGAGCTTTGAATACCAGACATTTTGTGTCTGATTTTGCAGGTGATCAGGTTTGGTATTCAGGCTTGAGACGGAATTTTGTAGGTAGGAAAAGGCAAGGAAGAGAGTTTGACTGGAGTTACGATGCGTGAGGAGTGGATAATCAGCCTGGAAAGATAGACCGGAGCCAAATTGGGAAAGGTTTGAAAGACTCAAAGAAAGGAATTTGTTCGTATTTGATTCTCTAGGCAGCAAGGAGCCATGGAAACTTCCCAAGGCAGAGAGTGACCTGGTAAGACACGTGCTTTAAGAATAACAAAGTTAGCCTGATGAAGGATGGTTTGGAGGGGGCAAAAACTGAGACATGAAAGGTTTGGGTGCAGTGTTGAGAGTGGGGTGGACTCAGGGAGTAGTAATGACGATGCAGAAAGTAGAAAAGAAAAAAAGGATCATCAAGCAAATATTTTAAATATACACGGAAGAGGGGGCAGCTAGGTGGTGCAGAGAACAGAGCACTGGCCCTGGAGTTAGGAGGACCTGAGTTCAAAGCCATTCTCAGACACTTACTAGCTGTGTGACCCTGGGCAAGTCACTTAACCCTGATTGCCTCTAGGAAAAAATACGAAGAAGAGAAATAAAGTGGGGGACACAGAGAAGCAGGGCAATGTTGGTACTAATGTTAAATTTAATACACACTTTTGAAAATAAAGAAACTGCAGTAGAAATTCATTTTTTCATATAAAAGCCTCTTTTTCTGTTCTTTGTGTGTGTAAGTACTTGATTTAAAAAAAGTATCTGTCAAGTTCATCATTTTAAAAAGAAAACTTATTTGGCCTCTTATTGGCAAGGGGACTGATGGGAATGTTTGGAGGGAGGGACTGAAGAATCATGGGAGGTGGAGGTCAATGACGGGGTTATGGGGAAGCTTGGGAACTTTCGAGCCATAGGAGAGCTGGGTAAACATTGGCATATCAGTGCCCAGCCAACTGCAAGGGGAGTGCTACCCTGAAGTGAACACAATTGTGAGCATCTGGAACCTTGCCTGGCTCACTGGGGTACTTCAGGAGTGACCGTGTGGACAGAATTCCCTCTTGCACTGAGACTTGGTAAATTTATCCTTTCTTTTCATTCACCCTTCTTCTCTCCCTCACTGTTGCCTCGCAAACTGGCATCACTTACCCTTAAATCTTGGTTATTATCTGTGTAATGAATGTAATCTGCATAATGAAGTTTGTTTCCAGATACAAGTAAGTTGATTTGTATAGCTTTATTATTTTATTTATGATATTATGACATTTTAATTCTCAGTGATTATTTACTATAAATGAGTGGAGCATATTATGGGGAAGGCAAAGGGGACACAAAGCTCCAAACTTAATCATGAGCCAATGGGGCTAGCCCTTATTGCCTCACATAGGAGGTCTTCCTGCCTCACGTCTTGCCACTCCAATCTATCCTCCATTCAGCCACCAAAGTGATTTTCCTAAAGTGTGGGTCTGACCATGTTACCCACTCTCCCCTACCCAATAAACTCCTATCACTCCCTGTCACCTCTAGGATAAAATAAAAAATCTTCTGTTTGGCATTCAAAGCCTTTCATTACTTAGCCCCCTCCTACCTTTCCAGTCTTCTTACACTTTACTCTCTGCCTAGACTCTTTGATCCAGTGATGCTGCCTCCTGGCTGTCCCATGAACAAGATGCTCCATTTCTTGGCTCCAGGCATTTTCTCTGGTTATCCCCCATGCCTGGAATGCTCTCTCTTCTCACTTCCACCTCCTCACTTTCCTGGCTTCAAGTCCTAACTTAAATCTTACCTTTTACAGGAAGCCTTTCCTACCTCCTCTTAATTTTAGTGCCTTCATTCTGTTAATGATTTCCTATCCATCCTGTATTTAGTTTGCTTTCTATAAATTTGTTGCCTCCTTCATTAGACTGTAAGCTCCTTGTGGGCCAGGACTGTCTTTTGCCTCTTTGTATTTCTAGCACTTAGCACACAGTAGACGCTAAATAAGCGTTTATTGATTGAAGCTCTCTGTCTCTCTTTGTCTCTGTCTCTGTCTCTTTCTCCTCTCTCTTTCTTCCTTCTGTCCTCTCCTTCTCTCTCTATGTAGGTAGTCCAGGTGAGGGGTGATGATTGCCTGATCTAGGAGGAATATGGCATGAGTGGGGAGTAAAGGCTAGAGAGAAAAAGTGATGAAGAGACAGAATTACCAAGACTTAGATATGGGAAGTGAAGAGATAAGGATGACTCAGGTTTCCAAGCTGAGTGACTAGAGGGATTGGGGTAGCCTTAACAGGGAAGTCAGGAGGAAAGGCAGACTTAGAGACAGATGAGTCCTATTTTTGACATGTTACATTTGAGATGATGATAAGATAGCTCTGGGTGGATCTATCCACCAGACATTTGGAGATGGGGGCTGGAGCTCAGGAGAGGGAGAGGCACTGAGATGTGGATTTGAGAGTCATTTGCATGGAGATGACAGTGGAGGCCATGGTAGCTGATGAGATCGCTGAGAATATATAGAAAGAAGAGAGGGCCTAGGACAGAGCCCTGGGTTACAAATTCATTTATGGGGTAAGAACTGAATGCCTAGCCTAAACTTTCATTCCTAACAATGTTTTTTTAAAAGTTATTGTTAAAGTTTTGCTAGTGAACAACTGAGAATGATGAAATACACCCTGCCCTGCACAATACAGAGGTGGACACCTATTAAAGCAGAATGTTATATACATTGTCAGATGAGGTCACTGTATTGAATGTGTGTTTTTTGTTAAATATTTTTGTCACCAGGAAAGATTTAAAGGTAGAAGGTGTGTGTATGTTGAAATGACAGTGATGTACAGACAAAAGGCGTTGATAGAACAAATGTTTTTTTAAAGAACAGGTCGTGTCAGACTAACCCTGTTTCCTTCTTCTTATTTCCCTGTTTGGATCAGTGAAAGTCCACAACATTTACTGAGTCTCCACACTCTTCATCATGTTACACCTTGACCCTTTCTTGATGTAACCTTACTCTCATAATTTCCCTGGCTCTGCCCACCCCTGCCCCTTCTCAAATTAACACTCCCATTGTTGCCAGAAAAAAAGGGTCAGTCAAGCTTCATTCATCATTCCCAGGACTTCTCAAAACAAAATTCCCTTCCCTATGCACTGCATCTTCCCAGTGCAAGCTCAATGTATTTGTATCCCCAACCTTTAGCACAATTTTGGTCACGTAGCATTTAATGTCTTCTCATTCATTCATTAATTCCATTTTTGACGGGGACCATCAGGAGAATGTTGTATGGGTACGGTTTATACAGTCCTAAGGAAGAAATTTTGCAAACTATCTCGTGTTCTTCTGTGGAAAAAAATAATATGGGCTTAGATGAGAGTACAGTTAGATGAGTTGAGAAATGACTAAATGTCCAAACCCAGTCATTAGGGGTCTAATGTCAACTTGGAAGGAAGTTTCCAGTAGATTGCTGCTGGGCCTTGTACCTGTCCCCATGCTGTCCAACATTTTTATCAATGACTTGGAACAAAAAATAGATGACTTTTTTTATTCAAATTGGCACAAAGTGGGGAGGGAGAACAAATGACAGAGCCAGGATCCCAAAGCATCTTGACAAGCTAGAGCATGGGATTGAATCTCATCCAATGAAATTTAAGAGGAATAAATGTCAAGTCTTGAATTTAGGTTCAAGAAGTCAATTTCACAAGTTCAAGATGGTGGAAATATGTTAACATTGCTGTTTATTAAATTAACAATTACAATACAAGTGACGTGCCCAGCACAGATGCCGTTTCTAGGGGTATCAGTATGAGGACTACAAGAAGAGACAGGACTTTGGGGTTTTGCAATGCCAGAGATGTGATTTGTTTTGGCCACTTGTATTCCCTGCATACGTGCCTCACCTACAGCAGACACTATATATGCATCCATTCTTCCCATTGACAACCATATGCATTTTTTTGGAGAGAAAGCTCCAGTTATATGGGGGGAGAGGAGAGTGATTTTTCTTTTTATAGGCATTGTTCTTATGCTATCTCATTAGATGCATTTGCTTTGAGTTAATTATGTCTCCTGGATGACTATTAAGGTAAGCTCACTGGTGGGGGCTTATGAGATATGGTTTAAGGAAGACAGACCCATAAAGTACATTTAAATTTGATATACTAGTCATTCTCTAGGGCATCCAATCATCATATGTTTTGGCAATAGCCCACAGAGGATGCCCTGCCCTGATAGTCCTAAAGTACAGGTCTGCCCATGGCACTGTCTTACCAAGCAGCTTTAGTGCAGGAGTTCTCAACTTTTAAGAAAAAAAAGTCACAAACCCCTTTGGCAGCAGTCTAGTGAAGCTCATGAATCCCTTCTCAGAGTCATGTTTTTAAATAATTGAAGGAAATGCTAAATTTTAGTTAGAGGTTAGTGAACGTAAGGATACAATTTTTTTTTCCGTCCAAGTTCACAGACCTACTGAAATCTATCCATAGATATTTTGAGGGCCTGTGGGCTGCAGGTTAGAAGCCCAGATCTAGCAACTCTTTATTGCCCATAACCATTCATAATATGTTTCCAGTCTCTGGGACTTGATGGTCATCAAGGAACATGAACATTTCTACTGGCATGGGGGAAGGAGGGGAATGAAGGTACTTAGAAGTGGTGGTGGGAGGAGGGGGAGCCCTGTGGAGAAAGTCCTGAAGAAGTGTCAGGAGTACAGCCCAGAGAGGGACAAAGACATAGCTGGCCTCTTTAAAATGGAGGTTCTGGGAAGAATCAGCCAATCAAAGGAGGGTCTGTAGGGGCTGAAGGGTACTCTCAAGGTTTCAAGTACAAGGCTGGAGTGAGCTTCTGGAGTGAAGAGGTTTCTGTGGAATTGTAAAGAAAGTCTAGGAGGAATGTCAGGAGTGGAGTCCGGAGAGGAATGAGTGCTGTACACAGAACAAATTCCAGGGGTGGGGAACCGGCTGCCTCGAGGCCACACGTGGCCCTCTGTGGTCCTCAGATGAGGCCTTTTGACTGAACCCAAACTTCACAGAACAAATCCCCTTAGAAGGATTTGTTCTGTAGAACTTGGATTCAATCGAAAGGCCACACCCAAAGACTGGCATTGAGACCGCAGCTTTCCCACCCCATTAGGCTATGACCTTGCCAACTTTGAAAGGTCCAGAAACCACCAGGGTCCAGGCACTGGAGTTCATGGAAGAGTTTGCCAGCTGTCAAACTCTCAGTGAAGAGTGACCTGCTTGACCCAGCATTAGTAGCGGGTGGACTGTGGCCAAGAAGGAGTGACTCATTCATCGGTTATGCTAAATTTAGGAGTAAACTTGATTGCTCCCAATACTTTGTAGTATCTGTTCTTGCTTTATCTTCTCAGTAAATATTTCTTTATAAAAGCTGATTGGTATTAATTAGTTAAATGAAAGGGGATACTAATCATCAATACCAAGATATGGAGGATATAGTAACTGATGATTGATATTAGAAAGAATACCCAGGAATGGGATCTTGAACTAATAGCATTGTAGAAGAACCCCCAATGCTCCTTAGATTCCCTTAGAAGTCGGGGAGGGGAGATGTAGCTAGCTAGTGTTGCTCTGGGGAACCTGACTAGTCAATGTAAGTTGAAGTTGGAATATGGACCTCCAAGTACCTTTGTACATATCTTTGCCCTCCCCTCCTCCCCATAGTAGGTAAGCCCAAAAAGAGTTCTTGGGAGAACTTAAAAAGGCCTTCAAAAATCAAATAAGAGAAATCAAGGAAAAATTAGGGAAAAAAAATAAGAGCAATCCAAGAAAATCCAGAAAATTATGAAAAGAAATTCAACCAACTGGAAATAGAGATCCAAAAACTTAAGGAAGAAAATAACTAATTGAAAAGTAGAATTGGGCAAGGGGAAGCTAATGACATTATAAGACACTAGGAAATAATAAAACAAAATCAAAGAATGAAAAAATAGAAGAGAATGTGAAATATCTCATTAGAAAAACAACTGATGTGGAGAACAAGTCAAGGAGAGACAATATAAGTATTGTTGGACTACCTGAAAGTTACATTAAAAAAAAAATCTTGATACAAAATTACAAAAAATTATTAAGGAAAATTGGCCTGAAATTCTAGAACAAAAAAGGTAAAGCAGAAATAGAAAAAAATCCGCCAATCACTACCTGAAAGAGATCCCTGGAGGAAAACTGACAGGAATGTCCTAGCCAAGTTTCAAAGCTCCCAGGTTAAGGAGAAAATATCATAAGCAAAAAGAAAAAAAACTATTTAAATACTAAGGAGCAACAATCAGTATCAAACAAGACCTAGCAGTTTCTACATTAAAAGACTGTATATTTTGAAGAACAAAAGATCTTGGGCTGTGACCAAAAATAACTTATCCATCAAAGTTAAGTATAATTCTGAATAAAAAAAAAAATGGACATTTTATGAAATGCAACACTTTCTGGCATTTGTGACAAAAACCCCAGAATTTAGTGGATTTGACATATAAAATCCAAGAGAAATGTAAGTTAAACATTAAAGACCAATTATAAGGGACTCAATGAGGTCAAACTGTTTACTTCTTTCATGTGAAAATGTTATCAGTTTTTATGTTATCATGTTATCAGTGCTATCAATGACTGTCATCATTACTTGGATAGTTTGAAAGAAAGTTTTGGGCTAGATTGAGTATGATGGGGTGATTCTAAAAAATAAAACTGGGTAGAGAGAAATAAAAAGGAAGAATTATATCACACAAATGAGGCATGAAAGAAAGAACTGATACAGAAGAAACAGATAGGAGTGAAGGGCTGGTAGTGCTGGAACTTTATTCTCATTGGCACTAGGTTAAAGAGAGAATAACACATACATCTAGAAGGCACAAAAGTCTTCTAAATGTATAAAGAAATAAGAAAGTGAGGGGACAGGAGAAGGAGGAACTTTTTTTTATTAATTTATTTTGATTTATCAATAATCACTTCCATATGCTTTTGAGTTTAAAATTTTCTCCCCCTTCCTCCCCACCACCCTCCCCAAGATGGCCCACAATCTGATATAGGCTATACATTTACATTCCTATTAAACATATTTTCATATTAATGGTGTTGTAAGTAAAAATTAAAACCAATAGAAGGAACCATCAGAAAGAGGAAACAAAACTCAACAGAAGAGAAAAAAAAATAGCAATTCAACTTCCATAGTTCTTTCTTTGGATGTGGATAGCATTTTCCATCACAAGGCCTCTGGAGATGTCTTAGATCCTTGTATTGCCAGGAAGGGTTAAGTTTATCAATATTAGTCATCGCTCAATGTGGCTGTTATTGTGTACAATGTTCTCTTGGTTCTGTTCACTTCACTCAGCATCAGACCATACAAGTCTTTCCAGGTTTTTCTGAAGTCAGCCTGTTCATCATTTCTTATAGCACAATAGTATTCCATCACATTCATATACCTACAACTTGCTCAGTCATTCCCCAATTGATGGACATCCTCTCAATTTCCAATTCTTTGCCACCACAAAAAGAGTTGCTATGAATATTTTTGTACATGTGGGTCCTTTGCCTGTTTGTGTGATCTCTCTGGGATATAGCTCTAGAAGTGTTATTGCTGGGTCAAAGGGTATGCACATTTTTATAGCCCTTCGGGCATAGTTCCAAATTGCTCTCCAAAATGGTTGGATCATTTCACAACTCCACCAACAATGCATTAGTGTTCCAATTTTCCCACATCTTCTCCAACATTTATCATTTTCCTGTTTTGTCATGTTGGCCAATCTGATAGGTGTGATGTGGTACCTCAGAGTTGTTTTGATTTGGATTTCTCTAATCAATAGTGATTTAGAGCATTTTTTCATATGACTATAGATGGCTTTAATTTCTTCATCTGAGAACTGTCTGTTCATATCCTTTGACCATTTTTCAATTGAGGAATGGCTTGTATTCTTATATATCTTAGAAATGAGGCCCTGATCAGAGAGACTGGTTGTAAAAATTCTTTCCCAGTTTTCTACCTTCCTTCTCATCTTAGTTGCATTGGCTTTGTTCGTGCAAAACTTTTCAATTTAATGTAATCAAAATTATCTATTTTGCTTTTTGTAATGTTCTCTATCTCCTGTTTGGTCATGAATTCTTCTGTTCTTCATAGATCTGACAGGTAAACTATTCCTTGCTCTCGCAGTTTGCTTATAGTATCAGCCTTTATATCTAAATCATGAACCCATTTTGACTTTATTTTAGTATACGGTGTGAGATTTTGGTCTATGCCTGGTTTCTGCCATACTCTTTTCTAGTTTTCCTGATAGTTTTTTTTTCAAAGAGTGGGTTCTTATCCCAGAAGCTTGGGTTTTTGGGTTTATCAAACAATAGATTACTATAGTCATTGACTACTGTGTCTTGCACAGTATATATACACAGTTTTCCTTATATTGAACCATCTCTGAATTCCTGGTATAAATCCTACCTGGTCATGGTGTATTATTCTTGTGATAAGTTGCTGTAATCTATTTGCTAATATTTGGTTTAAAATTTTTGCATCTACATTCATTAGAGAAATTGGTCTATAATTTTCTTTCTGTTTTGACTCTTCCTGGTTTAGGTATCAGCACCATATTTGTATCATAAAAAGAATCTGGTAAGACTCCTTCTTCATCTATTTTCCCCAATAGTCTATATAGTATTGGAATTAATTGTTATTTAAATGTTTAATAGAATTCGCATGTAAACCCATCTGGCCCTGGAGATTTTTTCCTGGGGAGTTCATCAATGGTTTGTTCAATTTCTTTTTCTGAGATGGGATTATTTAAGTATTTTACTTTCTCTTCTGTTAATCTGGGCAATTTGTATTTTTGTAAATGCGTATCCATTTCACTAAGATTGTCAAATTTGTTGGCATATAGTTGGGCAAAATAATTCCTAATTGTTGTTTTAATTTCGTCTTCCATGCTGGTAGCTTCACCCTTTTCATTCTTGATACTAGGAATTTGGTTTTCTTCTTTCTTTTTTTTTTAATTAGATTAACCAAAGATTTATCTATTTTATTGGTTTTTTCATAAAATCAACTCTTAGTTTTATTTATTAGTTCAATAGTTTTCTTAATTTCAATTTTATTAATTTTTCCTTTGGTATTCAATATTTCTAATTTGGTGTTTAATTGAGGATTTTTACTTTGTTCTTTTTCTAATTTTTTTAGTTGTATGCCCAATTCATTGTTCTCCTCTTTTTCTATTTTATTCATGTGAGCATTTAGAGACATAAAACTTCCTCTAAGAATTGATTTTGCTGCATCCCATAAGTTTTGGTTGTTGTCTCATTATTGTCATTCTCTTGAATGAAATTATTGATTGTTTCTATGATTTGTTATTTGACCCAATCATTTTTTAAGATCAGACTATTTAGTTTCCAATTATTTTTTAGTCTGTCTTTCCATGGCCCTTTATTACATATAATTTTTATTACATCATGATCAGAAAAGAATGCATTTAATATTTCTGCCTTTCTGCATTGGATTGTGAGGTTTTTATGCCCTAGTACATGGTCAATTTTTGTGTATGTGCCATGTACTGCTGAGAAAAAAGTACATTCCTTTCTATCCCCATTCAGTTTTCTCCAGAGGTCTATCATACCTAACTTTTCTAATGTTCTATTCACCTCCTTAACTTCTTTTTTGCTTATTTTGTGGTTAGATTTATCTAGTTCAGAGAGGGGGAGGTTGAGGTCCCCCACTAGTATAGTTTTGCTGTCTATTTCTTCCTGTAACTCCCTGAACTTCTCCTCTAAGAATTTGGATGCTACACCATTTGGGGCATATATGTTTAGTAATGATATTACTTCATTGTCATTGTCTATGGTGCCTTTTAGCAGGATGTAGTTTCTTTCCTTATCTCTTTTGATAAGATCTATTTTTCCTTTTGTTTTGTCTGAGATCAGGATTGCTACCCCTGCTTTTTTTTTTTTACTTCAGCTAAAGCACAATATATTTTGCTCCAGCCTTTTACCTTTATCCTGTATGTGTCACTCTTTTTCAAATGTGTTTCCTGTAAACAACGTATTGTGGGATTATGGTTTTTAATCCATTCTGCTATAGCTTCCTTTTATGGGAGAGTTCATCCCATTCACATTCACAGTTATGATTACTATCTGTGTCTTTTTCTCCATCCTTTCCCCCCCTGTTTATGCTTTTCTTTCTCCTTTCAAGGAGGAACTTTTAGAAAGGTGAGTAGATTAAGAATTAGGAGAGTAGGGAGAAGATAAGGGAGGGACTCTTAGAAGGATGGGTAGATTAAGGAATGGGAGGGCAAGAGAAGAGGATAAACAAGGGATTAAAGTAGTGATAAGAAGTAAGTTAGACTTGTGTGAAGGGACAGGGTAAATAGGGTGAGAAGAATAACTACTGACGAAAAAAATGGTATGGAGGGGAAGACACAACTAGTAATTATAACTTTGAATATGAATGGGATGAACTCACCCATAAAAAGGAAATGGACAGCAGAATAAATTAAAAATCAGAATGCAACAATATGTCATTTACAAGAATCACCGTTAAAAATGAGAGATATACACAGAGTTAAAATAGAGGACTGGAGTAGAATTTATTATGCTTCAGGTAATGTGAAAAAAGCAGGGTTAGCAATCATGATCTCAGACAAAGTTGAAGTTAAAATAGATTTAATTAAAAGAGATAAACAGGGAAACTACACCGTGTCACCAATATTATTTAATATTGTTTTGGAAATATTAGCATTACAACAAGAGAATAAAAAGAAATTGAAGGAATCAGAATGGGAAATGACATAATAAGCTATCTCTTTTTGCAGATGATATGATGACATATTTGGAAAATCCTAAAGATTCAATTAAAAAATTGGTTGAAACAATTAATAATTATAGCAAAGAAGTAGGATATAAAACTCACATAAATCATCAACATTTTTATATGTCACCAAGAAAACCTTACCAGAAAAGATAATTAAAATACTCTATTTAAGATAATTATAGAAAGTTATACCTGGTGGTATGCCTACCTAAACAGGCCCTAGGAACTACATGAACATAATTATAAAACTCTTCATGCAAATAAAGTCAGATGTAAATAATTGGTGAAATATTAGTTGTTCATGAGTAGGCAAATCCAATATAATAAAAATGACAATTTTACTTAATTTATTTATTCAATGCCATCCCAATTAAATTACCAAAAATTATTTTACTGAGTTAGAAAAAACAGTAATAATATTCATTTGGAAGAACAAAAGGTCTAGAATTTCAAAGAAACTAATGAAAAAAAAGTAAAGGAAGGAGGCTTAGGAGTACCAGATTTTAAACTATATTACAAGGCAGTAAATATCAAAACTATCTGGTGCTGGCTAAGAAATAAAAAGGTAGATCAGTGAAATAGAGTAGATACACAAAACAATGGTTATAGTAACATTGTGTCTGACAAATATGAAGATTTAAGTTCTGGGGGTAAGAATTCATTATTTGTAACTGAACAAAGAAAAAAGAAAAAAAAGAATTCATTATTTGGTAAAAATTGTAGGGAAAGCTGGAAAGCAGTCTGGCAGAAATTGAGCATCGATCAATATCTTAAAACATTTACCAATACAAGGTCAAAATGGATACATGACCTAGATATAAAGGGAGATGTCACAAGAAAACTAAAACATGGAGCATATTACATATCAGACATGTATAGGAGAACAATTTATGAATAAACAAGAGATAGAGAGCATTGTGAGGTGTAAAATGGGTAATTTTGTTTACGTTAAATTAAAAAGGGTTTGTACAAATAAAACCAGTGTAGCCAAGATTGGAAGGAAGCAGAAAACCAGGAAAAAAACTATCATAGAAAGTCTCTCAGATAAAAGCCTCATTTCTCAAATATATAAAGAACTTTGTCAAATTTATAAGAATATGAGTCATTCCCCAACTGATCAAATGGTCAAAGGAGATGAACAGGCAGTTTATAGATGAAGAAATCAAAACTATGTATAGTCATATGAAAAAAAAATGTTCTAAATCATTTTATCGATTAGAGAAATGCAAATTAAAATGACTTTGAAATATTATCTTACACCTATTAGATTGGCTAAAATGATAGATGCCCTTTGATTGGGGAATAGCTAAACAAGTTGTGATATTTGATTGTGATGGAATACTACTGTGATATAAGAAATGATAAGCTGGTAGATTTTAGAAAAGCATGGAAAGACCAGCATGAAATAATGAAAAGTGAAATGAGTAGTACTAAGAGAACTTTGTACATAACAGAAATATTGTCCTAAGAACAACTTTGAATGGCTAATTCATCTTGAGTATCATAAATATTCAAACCGACTACAAAGGACCTATGAAAGAAGATGCTATACACTTCCAGAGAAAGAAATGACAAATAGAAATGTAGAAGTATAGTATGGTTTTACAGCTAGGAATAGATAGATGGATAGGTAGATAGATATGTATTTATGTGTATGTGTGTTTTATTGTAGCTTTCTCTAGGGTAGGATGGGGAGGGAGAGAGAAGAAAATAAAAAGTGCACAGCAGAGAACAAAAGAAAACTTAGAAGCACAGAAAAGCAGAGTAGCTTTGAAAACAATGTGTAGTATTTATTACATAGTTGTTTTTTTTAAAGGAAACAGTTTGAAATGGAAATTCATAGTTTTATATTAAATCCTCTCTTTATGTTGTGCTGTGTACATGGAAATGTTCTTTTTTTTTGTCTTTTTGTATTTAATTTTAAAATGAATAAAAAAATTAAAATGTAAAAAAAGAGAGAGCCCATGTGGTTCACTGAAAAATGGCACCTTGGAATGCATTCTCATTGTGTCTTGCCTTGTTAAGAAGAGGAAGGGTCAATAGAAATGTTCTCCTTGGGTGTGCTGCCATATTGGCTCCATGTTCTATGTGTGATTATGACTGGGAGACAAGAAACATGGGTTCAAATCCTGGTTCAGCCATTTACTTGTGTGATCTTTTCCTCACCTTTCCCCTCTGAGCCTCAGTTTCCATATCTGTAAAATGAAGAGGTTGGACCAGGTGATTTAGAAGATGGCTCCAACTCTAAGTTCTGTTTTTCACTACTTTGCATTTTTATTCATTTTTATGTACAATACTTTGTCTCCTCCACTTGACTAGAAGTATTTTCTTTTCTTTTTTAAAACAGTATTTTATTTGTCCAATTATATGTAAAAACAATGATTAACGTTCATTTTTACAAAATTTTGAGTTTCAAATTTTTCTTCCTCTTTCTCTCTCCCTCCCCTCTTCCTAAAAACAGTAAGCAATTCGATATAGGTTATATATGTGCAATCATGTAAAACATTTCCATATTAGTCATGTTCTGAAAGAAGAATAGAAAAAAAAACAAAATAAAGAAAGTGAAAATAGTATTCTTTGATCTACATTCACAGTCCATCAGAAGACACTTCTGGGAGCCAAGATGGTGGAGTAAGCAGTAAATTGCTGTAACCTTCCCATATTCACCTCCAAATAACCACAAAATAGCACCCCCAAACAAATCCTAGAATAGCAGAACCAGCAAAAAGACAGGGAGAAACAATCTTTTAGGTCAAGGAACTTGGAAGATCGGCAAGAATGATCCATCTCACTCATGCGAAAGGGGAGTGCATTTCAGGACAGGAAGCATCCCAGCAAACCATCAGCAAGTCCCACCTCAGCAGACCAGTGGGAGATCCTGAGCCCCAGTGTGGTGGAGCAGGCAAATGCCAACACTAGGACCCCTCTCATGCCTTAGCATAGCCAAGGGAACTGGCAAACTCCAGCTCCGAGAACCACCACGTGCTTCAGTGTAGCCCTGGGCAAACCGCTATCCTCCAGTATGACTGGAGTCCATTGGTTCTTTCTCTGGATGTGGATAGCATTTTCCATCATGAGTTCTTTGGACTCGTCTTGGATCATTGCAATACTGAGAGGTCACTCATTCATAGTTGATCGTCATACAATGTTGCTGTTACTATGTACGATATTCTTCAAGCAGATTCAGGGCAGGGACAGTTCCTTCTATCTTCCACATTATACCTGCTCATAACAAGGCATCACCTCTCCACTCTTTCCTTCCTCCCATTCAGCCACATCAATTGCTAAACTAATCTTATACATACATAAGGTCGTATCACTTCTCTGGAAGTGTTTAATGACTTGTAGGAGCATAGGTTTAGAGCTGGAAGGAAACAGAGGCCATCTAGTGCAACCACCTTCCTTTTAAGATAAGAATACTTTGAGACTCAGAGAAATGAAATAATTTGCCCAAGGTCACAGAGGTAATAAGTAGCAGAATCAGAATTTGAACCCAGGTCCTTTGTCTCCAAATCCAGCCTGGTTTCCTTTGTACCATGCTGTATTTATCCAGACCCCTTGGGTGCTTTGAATGATCTATGATCTCACTGATGTGAGTCTTCCCTTTAACAACGCATACAGCAATCCGTCTCCCCATAAGTCTTCTACAGGTGGTTCTCCTCCCCCGAAACTTTCCGTAGGAAGGAGTGGTTCTCTAGGTCTTTTAACATTTCATGGGTTCCAATGAAGCTGTCTTGTTACATGACCAAACTTTTGCACCCATACCTCTCTCCAATGGAATCTTTTATGGTATACACACACACACACACACACACACATATATACACATACACATATATACATACACACACATATATATACACATACATATATATACACACACATACACACATATTTTATGGCATATATATTATCCCATGTAGATCTTCACTAGTAATACATTGCAGTATATCCCCCTCCCCTCATAAGCTTCTCCATTGCCCTTTGGGTGATTTGCAACTTTATTTCTTTTCTTTTTTTTTTAATAATGTATCTATTTTTAGTTGTCAACATTCACTTCCATAAGATTTTGAGTTTTACATTTTCTCTCTCTCCCTCTCCTCCCCTCTCCCCAAAGTGACATGTAACCTGATATAGGCTCTACTTCTATATTCATATTAAACATATTTTCACATTAGTCAAGATGTATAGAAGAATTAGAACTAACAGGAGGAACCACTAGAAAGAAGAAATAAAACAAAACAACAAAAGAAAAGGAGAGCAAATAGTATGCTTCCATCTGCATTCAGACTCTATGGTTCTTTTTCTGGATATGGATAGCATTTTAAAGCATGAGTCTTTTCGAGTTGTCTTAGATCTTTCCATTGCTGAGAGGAGCTAGGTCTATCAAAGTCAGTCATCACACCAAGTGGCTGTTACTGTGTACAATGTTCTCCTGGTTCTGTTCACTTCACTCAGCATCAGTTCATATAAGTCTTTCCAGGTTTTTCTGACGTCTACCTGCTCATCATTTCTTATAGCACAATAGTATTCCATTACATTCATATACCACAACTTGTTCAGTTATTCCCCAGCTGATGGGCATCCCCTCAATTTCCAATTCTTTGCCACCACAAAAAAAGCTGCTATAAATATTTTTGTACATGTGGGTCCTTTTCCCTTTTTTATGATCTCTTTGGGATACAGACCTAGAAGTGGTATTGCTGGGTCAAAGATTATGCACAATTTTATAGCCCTTTGGGCGTAATTCTAAATTGCTCTCCAGAATGGCTAGATCAGTTCACAATTCCACCAACAATGCATTAGTGTTCCAATTTTCCCACATGTTCTCCAACATTTATCATTTTCCTGTTTTGTCATGTTAGCCAATCTGATAGGTATGGTGTGGTACCTCAGAGTCATTTTGATTTGCATTTCCCTAATCAATAGTGATTTAGAACATTTTTTTTCAATATGACTATAGATAGCTCTAATTTCTTCCCTGAAAACTGCCTATTCATATCCTTTGACCATTTATCAATTGGGGAAGCAACCTCATTTCTTTAGAGACTGTGGTATTGCATTACTTGTAACCATGTAACAGAATTGGAGGAATCCTGGTGTTAAAAAGACGGCCCTTCAATTAGGGAGCAGCTTGAGATCACTGAAAGCACTGCCTGATTTCTCACATGCAATCTGGCCCAGTTCATTTTTACTTGAAGGGTCATCTCGATGGATTGTCCATTTTAGTCTGGACAATAAGCTTTTTTCATCTACTCAGTTTTTCCTATATGGTTGGTTACAGCAGATTCTTTTGAGAGACCAAAGTTATCATTTAGGAGGCTCTGTAAAGTTTCAGGGCCTGTTGCAGTCATCACAATTTCTTCCACAATCAGAAGAATCTGAAGGACCTCACCTTCTTTTAGGAATCCTTCTTCCCTTTGGACTCTGCCTTGGACATCCTCCATGATGGTGGCAGACACCTTTAGTGAGCATGTATCTTCTTGTTTTATAGCTTACTTGGTATGGATAATTCATGGGGTCATCATATAAAGCTGTCTATATTGTCATAGATTTTAAAGAATTTTGTAAGATTTTAGCATGGGCATGGGAGAAACTTGGTTGGAGGAGAGCCTGTCAGGAGGGAAATCAAGCATTTTTTTAAATCAAGAAAAAATAAACAGAGTACGACTTGCATTCTCAATACCTTTTAGTTGATGGTGAGACCATAAAGATATTGTATGTTGGAGAACAGGATTTGCAAAAGCCTATGTGTTCCCTTCTCATGTCTTCATCAAAGATATCTTTGACATGTGTATACATTATTCTTATTAAAAATTTTGTCTAGATGGTAAAGTAGGTCAATAATTATTAATGTTTTCATAGTTGTACTGTGGGGATTATAAGAAAATCTCATTTTTTTCTAGACATTTGGTATCCTTCCCTTTTTCAGATAACTTGAGAATTAACCCCTCAGTGTCCTTAAAATTGTGTCTCTCCTAGCAAAGAGTTCCTTTGGGTATACTTGGTCCAGTTCAGCTGTTCTTCCAATTTCTGTTCACTAAAGAGAGTGCCATTTCTACTTCCTCATGCAGGTCATGGGGGATTCTGATACTAGAATACAATCACGGTGGTTTTAATGTCACTGATGAAGAAGATAATTTGTTATAGATAGACCTTCACAGATCTTTTCTATTTTTTTGTTTGCATTCATTCCAGTTTCATCCTTAAGTGCCCTTAGGATGAACTGGCAGTTGGATCTCTTGCCACTTTCTCTGTAAAATTGTTTTTTCATTTCTCCTTCCTGTGTTATGAAGCAATACATCTTATCATCTTCCACCATTCTCTTCCATAAGATCAATAAACAAGTTTATATTCTAAAGTGGTGATGATCTTGGCTGCTATTTCTGCTTGGCAAGGAGATCAAGTGTTTGATGACTTACGTAGTTCCTAGCCTTTTTTGATCTCCTTATTGTGGTAATTGATTTATACCAATTAAATTTCCTCAGGAAATGATGAAATTCATATTGATATTTATTCTTTTATCCATTTCCCATTTTTTTCGCATCAATAACTCATTTAAATAAAGGTTAGGATTACCTTAGTTGCATGCCCTCCCTTTTTTTTTCCTTCTTTCCTTTTGATATTTGGTATTGATTTTTGTTTTTAACAATTAGCGATCAGATTGTATACACACAACTTATTCAGAAATGACTTCTACATCACCAATCAAGTTCTGATCTGTTAAAATATAATCTTTTTTTTTATAATGCATTTTGGTGCTTATTTTCCTCAGTACCTCGCCATTCTCTTTTTACTAATGAAACTATTCCTTATATGTAAAACTTGAGGCACCTACCTCCTCATACATAGAGCCTTCAGAAAAACTATCTAAAGTTCAAGATACCCTGTGGGTCTGTATCCACTCAAAACCATAGCTTATGAGCCCTCATGAATGTGTTTTTATCATTAGCCAGAGGACATGATTAGTTCAGAGTAAAATCATGCTTCCCCCCCTCCCCCGCCATAGACCTAGGGCACAGTATGGCATCTAGTACTGGGTGTGTGAGCTCTGCTCAGCACCATTCCACTGGAAATTCACAAGATCAGCTCTGATTTTCTCTCTGCAAATGAATTTGACACAGAACAAAAGTTAGCATAGGAGGGGAGGCTATTGTTCTTTTTTTCAAATTCATTTTTATCAATTAAGAATATTTTATTTCTCTTCCACTCCTCCACTGGAAAAAGAAAAACAGAAGAAAAAACCCACGTAACAAATATACATCGTCAAGTAAAACAAATCCCCACATTGAAGGCTATTGTCCTTCAGCCACCTAGCCTTATTAGATATGTCTATCATTAGTAAAATCTCCCAGCTTTGAGCCTGTATTTTGGCCAGTGGAAAAATCTCACTATCTCCCTACAGATAAATGGGGGTGAGGCTTTTGTACGGTTTTTAAGTCTTTGGCTGCTCTGATTTCTTATTCTAGAAAAATATTCTCCAACATAGTTTTAACTGTCCCTCCTTGTGTTCATATTGCATGGAAATCACCCAGTATTAAACCATATGTTAATTTACTTCGGAAGGCCTTATCAAGGTCTCTGAGGAATTCTTTCTCCTACACAATAAATGACGGTACATATACCATAATTGTTTTTATGATGGTCTTTCCGCAAACACTTCCTATCCGCATCACACCACAGAATGACAAAGTACACCATGAAATGATATTTCTTGTTGCCTTTGGCTGTATGATAATGTCAACTCTCCTGGCTTTTTTATTTGAATGTCCAAGGAGAGCATGGAAGCTAACTTTCCAGTTAGCTTCAACTTCCTGCTGAATTCTGGCTTTATTTATGGTGACAGTATCACGAAAGAAAGGATTCATTTCTTCCGGTAATATGATCACTCACTGGTCTTAGATTTAGAACACTGACGTTTATGTTTGTGTTTATCTATAAATGATGTCTAAAATAATTTTTAAAAAAAATTCCAAATAAGAACAATATCTGAAAAGGGGCGATTCTCAGTATCCTCTATCTTCATTCCTACCACTCTGCAGAAGCAGAGGGAAATTGTAAATTGCTCTTCATTTCATGGGTTGCCATGGACAAATGAGAGATCTCATCACATGGCTAGTCTTTGGATATGCCTCGTGCATCCTGAATAAAGTTCAAACCTTTAACTGGGAGTTAGAAGCCCTCCATAATCTGGCACCATTCTATCTTTCCAGTCTTATCTCACTTCACACACTATATTCCAGATAGACTGGACAGGTCTCTGTCCCTCCGACAAGTCTGTGCCTTCTCTTCCCCAACTGTTTGCTCACATATTCTGTATTCCTAGAATACGCTCCTTCCCTCCACCTTTGGCTGTTGAATTTTACCTGTCTTATAAAACCTGAGTCAAGCGCCATCTCTTCTAGGAAGACTTCACTGATTCCTCCTCTTGGTAATGATTTTTTGTCCTATCTCACACAGTACTTTGTTTTACACCTAATGCATGTGTCTTGCAATAACCTATGACTGTATAAGCATTTAATAAATAACTAGGGTGAGAATAAAATTTGATGAGTGTGTAAGCCAAGTACAGAGAGAGCCGGAAGAGAGGCCTGACTCAGTATATTTATCTGTTGTTGCTGAAGATGCCAATGACCACGCTTTGTGCTGCTGTTGAGTTGTTATCTGAACTCAAGGCATTATATTATTTTATTGCATCCAACTATCTCTTCTCTGCTTCCTTCACTAGCAACAGCTGTTGCGTTATCAATATAGAGAAAGGAGGAATCATTGGGGTAATGAAAATCATATTGGATTGGACTTCTGGCTCCAATACCAAATTGCCATTTAAAAAAAAATCATGGGTAAATCTCTTTTCCTCTCCATTTTATTATCAGTAAAATGAAAGGTTTGGTTTAGATAAACTCTATGGTCCCTCCCATAGGCAGGGTAAATCTACAATACTATAGATTGCAGGGCTGCAACATGGTTTAGTGGATAGAATGTTGAGTAAAAGAAGGGGCAGCTAGGTGGTGTGGTGAATAGAGTATCGGCCCTGGAGTCAGGAGGATCTGAGTTCGAATCCGGCCTCAGACACTTGACACTTACTAGCTGTGTGACCCTAGACAAGTCACTTAACCTTGAATACCTCACAAAAAAAAGAGTAAAAGAAGGCCTTAGTTGAGTTTTACTTCTGATATATACTCCTAGGTGACCCTGAGTGAATATCTGAGTTGAAGATCAAGTATAGCGCTTCCTCAGGTCTCCAAAAAACAAAAAACAAAAAACTTATTATCTATTCCAGACAATTTGTGTTCTTGCCCTGGCTGGTTCTTCTATGGGAGCCCACATGGATTCCTGTGCCCCCCCTCCCACCCCACTCCCCTACTCCCCTCTCCCTCTTGCTCTGATGGAGGAGAGCTTTAGCCTGGGGTCCTTTCTCTAGTCAATGCTAGAATCCTTCTGCAGGCCCCTGCCTCAAGCAGCAGGGAGGCAGGGTAGCAAAAGCAAGATTCTCCTCTTTTTAAGTTTCTGGGGATATTCTTCTGAATGATGGTTGACCAAGAATTCAGAGCCTCCCGATGCTGAAATGCAGGCCTTGCAGGTTCACCTCTTCCATCTCTTTGCCCTTGGCCATAAGAGATGGATGGCAATTTTCTTTCTCCTCCCATCATGAAGCTTTTCTCTTGAGATTTTCCCTATTACATAGCCCTCTTCAACGAAAGATTGAGGAAGTTCTTCTGGGCCTTTTGGAAGTCTTCACCTTCATTCCGTTTTTGGTTGCCTTCGGGTCCTGAGTGAGGAAGGTGAGCCTCTGCAAAGTGACAAGAGACACTAAGAACATGACTTAGTGGGGAAGGGAAAAGTAATTTATTATGTACCTTCCATGGAAGCTTCATAAAATAGTTTGATGCTGATGACAACTGAGGAGATAGGTGCTGTTATCCCTCTTTTATAGTTGAGAAAACTGAGGCAGAGAGTAGTTAAGTGACTCGTCTAGGGTCACACAGCTATGACGTGTCTGAGGCTGGATTTGACTCTAGGCCCAATGCTCTATCCACTGCATCACCTAGCTGCCTCTGGTGGATTGAGTGCTGGACCTGTAGTCAGGAAAACATGAATTCAAATCTTGCCTTTGCCACTACCTGTGTCACCCTTGGTAAATTGCTTAACCTTTCTGACCCTCAGTTTCCTCACTGTAAAATAATGGTGTCAGCTAGGTGGGCTCCAAGGTCCTTTTTAGCTCTGAAATCATCGTCTTATGAATTCAGTTCTAAGTTTGCTGAAGGACGGGGTCTGTGGAAATACTTTCCTGGTATCTTGGGCAAATCATAGAGTTGTGAGAAAAGCCTTAATTGTTCCTAAATGGGGGCCCATTATTATTACACTTTTAGGAGAACATTTCTCTTTAAAGACTCTTTCATCCCAATGAAACCAATGCTCTCCTTGAGCAAACTTTTTCCCTTTTGTACATAAAAACTTTACAATCTACTGTCTTTACTTATATCTGCATGCCAAGGTCGCTGGTCAAAGTTCTCCCTGGCTAAGTGATTTACAACTTTGGCATTTCTTGGGAAAGTGTTTAGATTGAAGTTCAATTGAGTTAAACAAATATTCATTTATTTATTTATTGGGGAAAATTTTTTGATTACAAATCAAATTTACATAGTGTTTCATGGTCAATAAAATCACTGAAAGTTTCACAAAGAAAGCTCCTGACTGCCAGGGACCTTCTAGGAAGCCCCAAGAAATTGCACAGAACTGTTCTCAGACCGTCCCCCTCATCACAGACCACAGGGCAAAAATGAAACAATTGTTTATTAATCATGGCCAAGGGTCAGGCTCCAGAGATACAGAGACCCACCCAAAAAGTAGTGATCCTTGCCTTCAAAGGCTTATAGTCTAGAACCAATTCAGTTCAACTAACATTTATTAAGCACATTGGCACAACGTGTGGAGAGCTAGCCCTCGAGGTAGGTTGATCTGAGTTCAAATCCTCCATCAACAATATATGCAGTAGTGTGGTGTGGTAAATGGAATGTTGACCCTGGTCTTTCTCCCACCCTTTCAGCTGAGGAGTTTGCCTAACACATCATTAGAAAAAATGGAGGCCATTCACACTGAGAGCTCCTTGTTATTTCCCATCAGGCAGATGTCTTCCCCCACTAGCTCCATCTTCATTCTTGACTCCAACAAAGATGGAGCCCTTCTCCTGGTCAAGGCATGTAGGCTTCATTTGGACAGGAACTTGGTAGGACTAAAGCCTTGTAGGAATTTCTGAGTCTGCTCTCTCCAGAGACTAAGGTGGTACAGAAAAAAAGAGAACCCCTGAGGAACTGAGGAGGGGAAACATTTGTACTTTTGTTTTAAGCTTTATACGTTTGTAAATGCTAGTGGATGTACAACAATATAAATGGAAAGAACAATGGTACACTGAGAAATTAAAAGTAAATGTAACGGAATTATAAAGGTTAAATAGGGCTCAAAAGAAGAGACTGGAGAGGACACCCCCAACTGATCCCTTTGTGGGGGTGGAAGGTCCCCAGGTCTCACACGTTGCACATATTTTCAGACTCTTTCAATGTACTGGTCACTTGTGCTGACTTTTATTTCCTCTCTAAAAACTTTGTTGGTTTTGTTGAGTTTTGTTGAGCTGTGTGGCTCCTCACGACCCTGTTTGGGGCTTTCTTGGCAAAGAGACTGGAGTGGTTTGCCATTTCTTTCTCTTTTTTTCTTTCATTTCTTCTCAGTTAAGAAAACTGAGGCAAACCAAGTTAAGTAGCTTGCTAAGGGTCACAGAGCTTATAAATGTCTGAGGCTGGATTTGAACTCATGAGGAGTGTCTTCCTGATTCCAGGCCTACTGCTCTATCCACTGCTCCACCTAACTACCTGGAGTCAGGAAGACTTGATTTCAAATCTGACCTCAAGACACTTACTATCCAGGTGACCCTGGGCAAGTCACTTAATCATGTTTGCCTCAATTTCCTCATTTGTAAAAGGAGATGGGAAAGGAAATGGCAAATCATTCCAGTATCTTTGCCAAGAAAATCTCAAAAGGGGTCACAGAGAGTTGGGCAGGACTGAAAATGATTAAAACAACAACAAATGTTCAGCAGTTAAACAACGCTGGGAGCTAGTAATGGGAGGTGGGATGGAAATAAAACCAGAAAGGGCGCTTGAACCAATGGTATTAGAGAAAAACACCCCAATCCCTCAGGGGTACCCCTAGAATCCTAAGGAGGAGATGTAACTAGCCTCACTCTAGGAGAGTGAGGCAAGAGCTGAGTAGAGCATACTCTCTACAAACATAACATATAGAATCTACTGTTTAAAATAAAGAAATGGAGATTCAGGATTTCATATAAAATCCCCTTTTTTTGTGTTTAGCTGTAGGTAGGGAAATACTCTTTTTGGTGATTAAGTTCAGGAAAAAAAATTTTAATGAAGAAAACAATTTTTAAGATAGAAATAACTGGTATGGGTTATTAAAAATGCTTTTTGTATTTAGGAGAAGAATAATGTAATCAGATCTGCCATAAGGAAGATTAATTTGACAGCCTTGTGAAAGATGGATGGGAAGTTGAGGAGAATGTTTAAGAGGATCCTTCAGGCTTTTGGGAATAGGCTTCTGTTTAGGGTTGAAGCAATGGGAACAGAGAGCCTTGGAGGGATCGGAGAGAGATTTCATAATTAGCATTAACAGGACCTTTGGTCATTAGTAGAGCAATATCCTGTTATTATTTATTTTCCTTGGGTGGACCTACCCATCGAGAAGGCCTGGTGCCAAAGATCCGAACTTTTTCCCCTGCCTTGATCCATGATTTCGTCCACATTGGGAATTCCAGGTACAGGAAACTCCCTCCTCTGAGGTAGATTTGCACCCTGGAAGCAAAAAGCAGGTTCTAGACAAAGCCCAGATTCTGGATGAAGGGTGTGCCTGACCACAGTCTTATCAGTTTATCTAGGGGCGCTGAGAGAAAGGTTAAGTGAGCTATACAGTTAGTATGAGTCAGAGGCAGAAGCTAAAAGCCCACGTCTCTCAGACTCCAAGGCTAGCATTCTCTCCCTGCACCACCCTTTCCCACTAGATATCTTGCCATAGTTAATCAATTAGCTCTCTGCTTTCAGAGTCATTCTTGTGGGAGCTTGGTTAGCATGAACTGTTTTCCCAGAGTCTCCATAATTTCTGGGTGGGTGGATAAAATAGAATTTTGGAGCCTGGAAAAATTGAGCAGCTGATGCCTGTCCTGAAGGGGCCCCACCGCAGCAAGAGCACCCCAAGTCAGAGCTGGCTGCTGCTGCTGCTGCTGCTGCAGCTAGGGGCACTAAACTAGGGTGGGTGAGCAGGTCCGAGCCCTGGTGAGAGCATGCTGGGGTAGCAAGGTAGGAATGAAAGAATGTACAATTGAATGAATGAATGAAAATAATTTATTAAGCACTGCAATGTTCTAGTACCTGGTTACAAACACACAAAGTAAGATTCTCTGCACTCTAGGAGCTTACATTGAAACGTAGAAGACAAAGTATATTACGTGTGTTTACACATACACATATTCTACATACATATATACTTGTGAGGGGTAGGGAAGGGAGTGTCTGGTCTGGGGAGTTTCAGGATGGCATCCAGAGGGACAGAGACTGGATCTGTGATTTCATTGTTATAGGTATAGGGCATTTTTTACCTATGCAGGTAGAAACACCTTCTCAGAAGGGTCATTATCTCCTCCATTAAAGTGTAAACTCACTAAGGGCAGAGACCTTGAGGATTTCATTGTTTTTTGTTTTTTTTGTATCCCCAGTGGGGCCTGGCACCTGTTGGTTTATTCTTGAAGAAGACTTTTGTCCTGCCAGTGGACTTTAATGACTCTGGAGAGAGAGTGAGGCTGGCAACTTTGTGCAACTCTGCCTCACCAAAATCCAATTCACGGGCAAGTCAAGACCTCACCCCTAGTGTTATTGGTCCTCTCTGAAAAAGAAGAATGGAAAAACAACGCCTTCCCACAACTTACTAATTATCGGACGACGTGGGGCAATTATGAAACTCTCTGAGTAAGTTTCCTTATCTGTGAAATGGGCATCACAATGCCTGCCCTATCTGCCTTACAGGCTTCTTGTGAGATCTAATGAGAAAGTATATACAAAGCATTTTATAACTCATTCATTCAATCATTTAATGAGCATTTATTAAGTGTTTATTGCACACTAGGTTTTACACTTAGTATATAAAAGACTGAAATGAAAACAGTCCTCTGTCTACGAAAAGCTTACATTCTATCCTATGTGTACCATATGCATACATAATACATGCATGTATGTGTGTGAGTGCGTGTGTGTGCATGTATGTGTGTAGCCTTTCCACGCTCATTTTCCAATCTCCACTTGCACGGAGAAGTTGGTTTCCCACAGGGAAAGGATCACTTTTCCCCTCAGCATTCCTACCCTGAGTAATTGTAGCTTCTAATCCTAGCTCTCACAAGGCCCTATTGGGTGTGCTCCCCCAGAGTCAAACAATTAGTTTTCATTAGCCAGCTTTTACAAAGGGCTATTTACTGAGAAATTTTCACGAGGACAGAAATGACAAAACACGCCTCGAAAAAGAAGCACACTCTCCTCTCTGCACTCATTTGGTCCTTGGGGACAGTGAGCTCAGGTTTCAAGGACAAAGCCTCTGAGGCAAACGTGTGGAGAACCCATGGGCATGGGAAGCACCTGGCCCTGGGATTGCTTCACTCCTCCATGGAGCCCTCACCAAGTTCAGGGTCAGAGATGGTCAAGTTGGCCTCTTGATCATCTAGGCTAACTCCTTGTAGGATTCAGTGTCGCCACAGAGAGGCCAAGCCATTGCTGGGCTGGGCCAAGGTGGATACTCCTCAGGGCGGGCCCCGGCTACTGCTGCTATTGCCTCTGGTGGCTGAGAGAAACTCTGGCAATTTGGCAGATGCTTGGAAGCTCATGGGGTTGTAAGCTGGTCCATGTTGTCTCCACATACTCGTTGACCTGTGATCAGATGAGAATAAACACCCAAGAGACAAAATAATCAGAGGTACCATGTGTTCACAGACACATGGCAGCCGTGTGGGAGAAAGGGATAGCTGCCTCTCCTCCACCCCAGGGTTCACAGAATGTTCCTCACTCAGAGGAAAAGAGAGAGGTCATCCTCTGAATCCATTAGAATAAAGAACTCCTTTGTTTGGCATTTGAAGCCCTTCATAGTTTGCCTCTAAAGTGTCTCTCCATATTGGTTTTCCATTACTCTCCATCAGTTTGCTCTCCAGCTATTCTGGCCTCCTTTCCCAATGCCCTTCTCCAACCTATGAGTCTCCCTCCTCATCTCTGTCTCTGCTTTACAACTGCTGGCTCAGTTTGATATTGGCCTCCTGATTTCTCCCAATTTTTTTTTTTGAGGCAATTGGGGTTAAGTGACTTGCCTAGGGTCATGCAACAAGTAAGTGTCTAAAGCCAGATTTGAACTTAGGTCCTCCTGACTCCAGGGCCTGTGCTCTATCCACTGAGCCACCTAGCCACTCCCCCAGTTGTTTTGGCACCCTCCCACAGTAGAATGTAACATCTTTGAGAGGAGGAACTATTTTCATTTTCATCCCCTTCCCCCTAACCCCAGTGCCTAGCCCAGTGCCTGCTTCAAGGGATTAATAAATGCAGATTGAATTGAATCAAATTGTTTGGGTATGTCTAACTCCTCTACTACATTCTAGGCTCTATGAGGTCATGGATTGTACAGAAGAGACCTACTGAAACTTCTACAGGGTGCCCCAGTGCATGCTGGGCCTGGAGTGAAGAAGATCTGAAATCAAATTCAGCCTCAGACACTGTCTAGCTACGTGACCCTTGTGTGTGTGACCAAGTCACTTAACTTTTGTCTGCCTCAGTTTTCTCAACTGTAAAATGGGGATAATAATAGCACCCACCTCCCAGGGTTGTTGTGAGGACCAAATGAGCTAATATTTATCCTTGCATAGTACCTGGTACATAGTAGGAGCTTAATAAATGATTATTTCCCTCTCTTTTTCTCAACCAACTAACAAGCATTTATTAACCACTTAATATGGGCCAGGCCCTGTGTTGAGGCACTGGGAAAACATAAACAAAAATAGAACTTAGAATCTATAGCTTTGTAACTGACCCAGGTCCTTCAATGCAGCTTTGTCCATAGTAAGTGTTTAATAATTCTTTGCTGAATTGACTTGAAATGAGCTAGAAACATAACCTACGACCCTTGACCTCTAGGCAGCAACACTATTCCAACAAATCAGTGCTGTCACTTTCAAAGCTGTCCTTAGAATGGTGGCTCCCTGAGGACAGGAACGGTCATTTTTTTTAGTTTTTGTAATTTGTGATTTGTACGTAATAAGTACTTAAAAAATACATCCTTTGGACAAGTTTTTATCCTTCGAAGGTAGATTTTTTTTCTTTTTATAAATAGCCAACAATCATTCCAAGTTAAGTCTGTGGTATAACGTAGATGATTAAGCTGGGTAATTGCATTTCTGATCAGACAGGGGGTGTGATCACAACCTTTAAAATGACAAACAGATTTAAAAAACACCACATTATTAGTAGCTCTTTGGGCAAACCAACCCACTTCTGTCCTTGTGATGACGAGGCTAATTGGTACAATTCTATCTGGAGGGACATCTGGCATAAAACTGACCCTGCTCTTTGACCTGGTGATATCAGGGGGAATTTGTCCTAATGTGGCAATTAAAAAGAAAAAAAAAATAAAGAACAACATGTACAAAGATATTTATAGCTGTGTTATCTATGATAATGATTGAAAACAAAACTGAAAATAACCCAACTGCTCCATGGCTTGAAGGACTAAGTGTGCTCAGTATATAAAAGATTTTTTCACCTACAAAGAGCGATGAATTCAGAGACTTTATAGAAATGTGGAAAGTTGTAGTTGAAATAATGTAAAAGGGGGGCAGCTAGGTGGCGCAGTGGATAGAGCAATGGCCCTGGATTCAGGAAGACCTGAGTTCAAATCCAGCCTCAGACACATAACACTTATTAGCTGTGTGACCCTGGGCAAGTCACTTAACCCCATTGCCTGGCCAAATAAATAAATAAATAAATAGATAGATAATGTAAAAAGAAATGCAGCAATAGGAACAGGCAATGCTGCTTAAAAAATGCATTGATACGGTAACTGATCAGTCAATCCAGGCTCTCATTTGTTACCTTCGTACTTTGGACTGAACTACCTCTCAGGGCCTCAGTTTTCCCATCAGGAAAATGAGGGACTTAGACAAGACCGGCCTCTGAGGTCTTCCAGCTCTAAATCTGTGATGTTATCAACGTGCCAATCACTAAGTCACTAAGCATTTATCAAATGCCTATTACATACCAGGCAGGCATTGTAGATAAGGACAAAATGTAAACAACCCTGCCCTCAAGAAGGAGCAGCTAGGTGGCACCATAGCGCATAGAGCGCCAGGCCTGGAGTCAAGACTCATCTTCCTGAGTTCAAATTCAGCCTCAGTCACTTACTAGCTGTGTGACCCTGGGCAAGTCACTTAACCCTGTTTGCCTCAGTTTCCTCATCTGTCCAATGAGCTGGAGAAGGAAATGGCAAACTATTCCAGGATCTCTGCCAAGAAAACCCCAAAATGAGTCAGACTGAACATTGAAAATGATTGAACAACAAGCCTTCAAGAAGTTCTCATTTTATTGTATTACAAGTATTTTATATAATGACTCAAGCCTTCCTCTCCTCTCAACCTCCCCATGGCCTGGGGGTGATCCAGGGTGAATGTTAGAATTGTTGATTGTTGGAATGGATTGTTGACTATTTACAAAAAATAAATCTACCCTCAAAGGATAAAGACTTATAAAAAGCTTCCAAAGAATGTTCCCAAAGAATATTTATTTGAACAAATATTTATTAAGCACTTATTGTGTACAAATCACTGTACTCCATGTAGAGGTTATCCAGAGGTGATCTCTTTAAGAAGAGACTGTATTTGTAGAGTGCAAGCTCCAGCAGGTCTTCTCAGTCTGGGAGGCTTTGAGTACAACCCCGAGTGTCTGTTGCTAGAGGACCAACTTAGCTAAGTGTGGAAAAACCCTTCACAGGATGGCCATGGAGGGATAAATTTTTCAGTCCTGGTAACCCTTGAAGAACAAGGTGCAACCTTTCACTTTTGGACAAGGCAGTCACATCCTTGAAGACATAGGTCCATCCTTGAAATGCTACAATATCCAAGATGATTCTCAGGAAAATGAGACATATTTTTTGGATATGGCCAATGGAGTAATTTGTTTTGCTTGACTATGAATATTTATTAGGAGTGTTTTTGTTTTTCTTTCCTTTTTTTCTCATTGGTGAAGTTGGGACAGATTGAAAAAAAAATTTTTAAATGTTAATGGATCAAAGGTGGTTCCAGACAAACTGAGGCCAGAGATGTTAATTGACTTGGTGATGGTCACATAGTGGGTGAGTAGGAGAGCGTAGAGTAGAATAGAATCCAGTCTTCTGATTCCAAATACTGTTGTTTTGTTTTGTTTTGTTTTGTTTTGTTTTGTTTTTGGTCAGAATATGTGAGTTCTTTGGTGTAAGGTACTGCCTCTATCAATGCAGGTCAATAATTGTTTTGTAACTAAAAGTCTTACAGAGTTGTTTGGGGCATTGAGAGGTTAAGTGACTTGACCAGGTCATTGTTGTTCAGTCGTTTCAGTTGTATCTGACTCTTTATGACCCCATTTAGGATTTTCTTGGCAAAAACTGGCATGGTTTGGTTTGCCATTTCCTTCTCTGGCTCATTTATAGATGAGGAAACTGAGGCAAACAGGGTTAAGTGACTTACCCAAGGTCACACAGCTAGTAAGTGTTTGAAGCCAGATTTGAACTCGGGAAGATGAGTTGTCCTGACTCCAGGCCAGGTACTTTACCCACTGCGCCAGCTAGCCGTCGCACGGCTATCAAACCTAGGTCATTTGACTACAAAATCACTGCTCTTTGCATTCACTGCCTCAAGCTAGCTGGGTAACGTATGATTGGAGGATGAGGTGGGACTGTCATGTAGCAAGATGGAGAGCTCACATATGGAGAGCCTGAGTGCTGCCCGAGTAACCCCATGGAACGTTAAAAGAATTAAGTTAGAGAAAGACTTCTAGGACACTGGGTGGACCTTTGTTCTAGGTCTGCAGGGCTAATTCTAAGATTGGTGAGGTGATCAGTTTCTTTTTACTATTACCCAATATTTAGCAGCAAATGCTTTATAAATATATAGTTATGTAGGAAAGTCAATTAGGGCAGATAGGTGGCATAGTGGATAGAGTGCTGGGGCTGGAGTCAGGAAGACTCATCTTTCTGAGTTCAATTCTGGCCTCAGACACTGACTAGCGGGGTGACCCTGAGCAAGTCACTTCACTCTGTTTGCCTCAGTTTCCTCATCTGTCAAATGTGGCAAACCACTTTGCCACTTTTCTAGTATCTCTGCCAAGAAATCCCCAAATGGGGTCACCAAGGGTCAGACAGGACTGAACAATAGCGAAAATGTCAATTAGCATTTTTAAAGCACTTATTATGTGCCGGGCATTGTGCTGAGCACTGGATAAATTTTAGCCCATGAAAAGGTGAAAGAAAAATCCAACACATAATTCCATGTATTTCAGTGAGATTTATTAAAGGATATGAAATATTATAGAAATGAATTACAGCTGACTGGATTGCCCTCTGATGGAGAGTGAGTAGTACTAGGAGCATGAATGCTATTCATAGTTAACCCTTTTGTTACTTCCACATGAAAAACACACTTTTCTGGTACTTTAGAGGTTCTCCTGGTCTTGTACCAGTCTTCACGGCAACACAAGCACCAGTATCTGTGTGATCACAGGATGAGCTTTCGGGAACAAAGCCATTGAGGTTGGATTGCTTCTGCTTATATAGTACAAAAGCTTCTCTTGTGACATCAGCCCTTTACAGGTCCCTGTTCTTCAGGTGTTCTGGAAGATTTAGAGGCCCTAATTGGTCAGATAGTAGGTCTGAGCTGGTGGATGATCTTTTCAGAGTTTCAGTTGATCAGGACATATAGGTCTACCTTGTGGAAATTCTTTGCCACATTCGCAATTTATCTCAAGTCTTGGCACACTGGTGCATGACAGTCAACAAGCATTTATTAGTTGTTGATTACATGCCAGACACTGTACTAAGCAAAACAAGGAAAGGTAAAAACAGTTCCTGCTCTCAAAGAACTCACATTCTATTGAGGGAGAGAATATGCAAACAACTACGTACATACAAGATATAGACAGGATAAATTGAAGGTAATCTCGTAGGAAAGGCACTAGTATTGAGGGAGACTGCCTATTGAGGGAGATTTTAGCTGAGACCTGAAGACAGGCAAAGAAGAGGCAGAGACAAGGAGGGAGAGCATTCCAGGAATGGGAGCTAGATAGCCAGTGTATAGGCAGAGTCAGAAGATAGAATGTTTTATACAAGGAACAGCAAGGAGGTCAATGTGGGATAAATGATCAAATATTTATAAGCTTATTCACAAATATTTCCATCTATCTCCATATTTACCTTTCATGATCTTTTGCTTTTGATTCTCATCTATATTTGTATCTACTTCTACGTTTACATTTACATCTACATCTATGTCTCTGTCTATGTCTATATGTCTGTTTCTATGTCTGTCTTTGTCTATCTATGTCTATATTTATGTCTATGTCTGTATCTATGTCTGTTTATGTCTATGTCTATACCTATGTCTGTGTCTGTGTCTTTATCTATGTCTGTGTCTATGTCTATACCTATGTCT
>NW_020954546.1:26782771-26858158 GCF_900497805.2 Vombatus ursinus
ATATCTATGTGTCTATGTCTATATCTATACCTGTGTCTCTCTCTATATCTATGTTTATGTCTATGTCTATATGTCTATGTCTTTGTCTATATTTATGTCTATGTCTTTGTCTATCTATGTCTGTGTTTATGTCTATGTCTATGTCTATAGCTACGTGTCTATGTCTATGTCTATGTCTATATCTATACCTGTGTCTCTCTTTATATCTATGTTTATGTCTATGTCTATATCTATGTCTACGTCTGTGTCCGTGGCTATGTCTTAATCTATATATGCCTCTATCTACATACACATGCACATATATGGACAGACATGCTTATGTATATGCACATATATCTATGTGTGCCAATATCAACACACGTCTTTACAAATTTGTCATAACTTCCAAATCCTAGAAAAATTCATGAATGTTTTAGGTTCTCTGGATATGAACAGTTAAGAAGTGCTTCTGTTTTCTCAGGGTCAGTATTCACTTCTTGTTGTTTAGTCATTCCAGTCACGTCTGACTTTTGTGATCCCATTTGGGTTGTTTTTTTTTTTTGGCAGAGATACTGGAGTGGTTTGATATTTCTTTCTCCAGCTCATTTTGTAGATGAGGAAACTGAGGCAAACAGCATTACGTGACTTGCCCAGGGTCACCCAGTTAGTAAGTATCTGAGGTCAGATGAATTCATGAAGATGAATCTTCCTGATTCTAAGCCCACTGTTTTATCTACTGTGCCACCTATCTGCCACAAGTATTCACTCCTTGATTATAACAATAATAGTCAATGTTTATATTGTGCTACTGTGTGCCAGGCACTGTGCTAAGCATTTTACAAGTATCATCTCATTTGATCTTCACAACAACCCTGGGAGGTAAGTGCTAGTATAATCACTACTTCACAGATGAGGAAACTGAGGCAAACAAAGGTTAAGTGACTTGCCCAGGTCACATAGCTAGTAAATGTCTGAGGCTGGATTTGAATTCAGGTCTTTCTAACTCTAGGCCCAGTGCTCTATCCACTGCATCACTTAGTTGTCTTTGATACTACATGATGCTTAGATCCTATATGACCCTCATACTTAACAAAGGCTCTACACAATTGACCTTTGTCAACCAACAGCCTCAGACGAACCTTTTCTAGTAGATCAAATAGTCCAATTAGCCTTTCTTCCAGTGTTTTTCCAAAAACAATGTGGCCATCTAGGTCCACCAATACTTCAAAATAATTCATATCTCCAACTACTTTCTCCATCAACCTTTGGCAGGTACCTCTGAGGTACACTGGGGCATGTGATCAAACTAGGAAAATCCAGCTGGGCACATAAAAGCTGTGTTCACCTTATTTTCCTTTGCTATTGGAATCTAATAATGACCATTGCATAAATTCAACCCTAAAAACTACTAGCTGTCTAACAGGCAATCCAGAACATCTTGAATCCTTGGAATTGTTTTCGGGTCCCCTTTAGTTTTTTTCCTTAGAGTTCAATAATTCATATACTATTCATATCTTCCCATTTTTCTTTTGTATCATCACCATGGGTGATGCATATAAACTACTGAAGTTTGTGAGATGGCATTGAGAATCTTACTGGATTGAGCTCTAAATTATAATAATTATTAGAGTAAAAATTGCTACTCTGGCATATCTCAAGTCCCATTCATGCACACCTATTCTCTTTCTGAAATTCCATCTTAACTGATACTTCTATTCTTCCAGCAATGCAGAGTCTCCAGAGTTAAATATCTCGAGAACAACTTAAACATTTTTTATTTTCAGGTCCAAATTTTTTCTCTCCCTCCCCCACCCATTGAGAAGGCAAGAAAAACAACATACATATGAAGGCATGCCAAACATATTTCCCCATCAGCTATGTTGCAAAAGAGAAAATATGCCTCAATCTTCACTTAGAATCTATCAGTTCTCTCTCTGGAGGTAGATAGCATTTTTTATTATGAATCCTCTGGAATTGCCATGGATCATTATATTGATCAAAGTAGGTAAGTCTTTCACAGTTAATTGTTACAATATTGCCATTCCAGTGGACAATGTTATCTTGGTCCTGCTCACTCCATTTTGCATCAGCTCACATAAGTCTTCTCAGGTTTTTCCGAAACCATCTCCTCCATCATTTCTTATAGCACAATAGTATTCTATCACAATCACATATCACAACTTGTTCAGCCATTCCCCACTTGATGAGCATACCCTCAATTACCAATTCTTTGTCACCACTAAAAGAATGGCTATAAATATTTTTGTACAAATATATCCTTTCTCTTTTTCTTTGTTCTCTTTGGGATACAGACCTAGTAGCAGTATTGCTGGGTCAAGGAGTATGAACAATTTTACAGCCCTTTGGGCATAGTTCCAAATCATTCTCCAGAATAGTCGCACCAATTCACAGCTCAACCAACAGTACATTAGTGTCCTGATTTTTCCATGTTCCCTCTAACATTTTGTCATTTTCCTTTTCTATAATCTTAACCAATCTGATAGGTACGAGGTGGTATCTCAGAGTTGTTTTAATTTGCGTTTCTCTAACTATTGCAATTTAGAGCATTTTTTCATATGACTATTAATATTTCATATGACTATTGACTATTTGATTTCTTTTCTGAAAACTGCCTGTTCATATCCATTTATTCAAGATCAACATCTAAGTATAAAGTACCACTGTTCTCATTATGTTAACTGTTACCAGTCATTTCTATTTTTCTGCAATATTCTGTTCAGGCTGTATGGATGGCCAAAGTATACAGATACTGGGTCCAAGCTTTTGGCTTGCAATATCCTGTCATTACTTTAAATAAGCTGGAATTAGTTCCAATTAATGCTCACATTCCAGTAATAATTAGTTGGTGGCTCTGAACATGCCTGTGTTATGCTCCTTCTTGGTGACACCAAAAACTTCTATAGGAAACTTCAAGGTTACTATGTTGTATCCTATATACTTGTACTTTGTCACTGAGTTATCCAAGTTCTAGTACTTTCATACTCCTGTCAATTAGCATTTACTACATGCCTAGTATGTGCCAGGCCCTGTACTAAGCTCCATAAAGGACAGCTCTTCGGGAGGGGAATACAGGGGGAAATTTAGTTTGTGTAAAAACAGAAGATATCAAATTTATTTCTAAAGTATTTGTCTCAAATGTATCATAAAATAATAAAAATATTATAATCATTTAGAATCTATTATCCAGTCCAGCAATTAATGCCACATTCTCATTTTCAACATCACTACTGTATGGGATCCAGATAGATTAAACTAATAAGTAACCAAAGATGAGGTCATGTTCACTGTTTTCTGGGTATGAGATGGCCTCTATCCCCACCCCCATCTTGATTTCCCCATGTAGCTCATGGCACATTGGATAGAGTACTAGGTCTAGAGTCATGAAGGCCTGAGTTCAAATCTGACTGCAGATACATACTGGCTAGGGAAGTCACTTAATGTCTTTTTGCCTCAGTTTCCCCAACTGTAAAATGGAGATCATAAGAGCACCTACCTCACAGGGTTGTTGGGAGGATCAAATGAGATAGCATTTGTAAAAAGTGCTTAGCACAGGCCTGGCACATAGTAGGCACTATATAAATGTATATTCCCTCCTTTCTTATACTAGTTCTTTAGAAGTCAATCACTCTACATGTCAACCCTGCATTTTTCTTTTGTGGACATTCATTGTTCATGTGTTCTTCCAGTAATAGTTGTAACAGAAAATAATTCTGCTTTTTACATATACTGTGCTGGTGGTGATTTTGCCTCAGACTGATGGGACCTATGCTCTCTTGGTCTTTCATCTTCATAGATGAGATGATTTTTATTTGTGGCTCCATCTTTCAACAGGCTCTCAATAAACTTCTATCTTCAGATCTGTATTTTTGGGATTCTGCTGCTGTGATTCTTTAGCCCATACACAAGAAAATGTTTTGGAATAACTTGAAATTCAATTTTAGTGAATTCAGTTAATTGGTCTATTGCTCAAATATTTGTTTTTACTTTTTCTAGTAATATTTCTGTGGTGTAAGAAATCTCAATGTATGTGTGAAGCATCTTTCTCCAACTTAAGAATGACAGGCTCATGACAATTCAACTGCCATTTGCAAGAAAGTGCCATGCCACCATCATCAGTTATATGCTCCCACCTTGATGAACACAGATGAGGTCAAAGAAAAATTTTATGAAGACCTGGAGACTCTCGTCACCAAAAGAGGACAAGCGCAGACTACCCAGACATGGCAGGGAGTTCTTGGAAGGAATAGAGTTGGAAACAGCAGTAGGAATGGTCACTTGCTACTGAGGACTTGTGTATTTCATGACCTTCTGTTTACCTAAATGCGAAAACACTGACTTCTGTTTACCTAAATGCAATAAAACTTCATGGATGCACCCTTGTAACAAACATTAACCTTTAATAGATTATGTCATTGTAAGGAGAAGAGACAGACAGGATGTGAGATTGATGAAGGCAATGAATGTGTGGTACAGAGTGCTGGACTGATCATAGACTTATCCTCTCCAAGCTAAATACCTGCATTCAACAAAAGCAGCCTTAAGGCAAGACTACCAGAAGATTTAATGTCAGGAGATTAAAGAGTTTCTCCAAGCAGGAACAGCTCATTGCTAACTTGGAGGGAAAAATGAGTCAACACATAGTTGGCAACAGTGGAGCAGAAAAGGAGTGGGCAGGTTTCAGAGATTTGGTGTACAGCATTTATTCATCTGGGCCAGAACACTTGTAAACATCAAGATTGGTTTGATGAAAATAATGGGGAAATTCAGAAGCTGCTAAACAAAAAACAAGAACTCCACAGGGTTTACTAGCAGGATAGTTCATCCTTCTCTAGGAAGATAGCATTTAACTCCATCAAAAGTAAACTGCAGGGTAGCTAGGTGGCACAGTGGATAGAGCACCAGCCCTGAAGTCAGGAGGACCTGAGTTCAAATCCGGCCTCAGATCAAACACTTGACACTAGCTGCGTGACCCTGGGCAAGTCATTTAACCCCAATTGCCTAAAAACAAACAAAAGTAAACTGCAGCAATCCTGGTCTCAGACAAAGTGAAAGTAAAAAATAGACGTAATTAAAAGAGATAAGGAAGGAAATTACATCTTGCTAAAAAGTACCACAGACAATGAAGCAATCAAATTAGAAGAGTAAGGAATAATCTACCTGTCAGATCTATGGGGAGGGGAAGAATTCGTGACCAAACAAGAGACAGAGAACATTATGAAGTACAGAATAGATAATTTTGATCATATTAAGTTGAAAAGTTTTTGTACAAACAGGATCAATGCAACCAAGATTAGAAGGAAAGCAGACAGCTGGGAAGCAATCTTTACAGCAAGTGTCTCTGATAAAGGTCTCATTTCTCAAATATATAGAGAACTAAGTCAAATTTATGAGAATACGAGCCACTCCACAATTGATAAATGGTCAAAGGATATGAACAGGCAGTTTTCTGATGAAGAAATCAAAGCTATCTATAGGCATATGAAGAAGTGCTCTAAATCACTTTTGATTAGAGAAATACAAATGAAAACAACTCTGAAATACCACCTCACACCAATCAGAGTGGCTAATATGACAAAAAAAGGAAAATGATAAATGTTGGAGAGGACGTGGGAAAATTGGGACACTAATGCACTATTGGTGGAATTGAGAACTGATCCAACTATTCTGGAGAACAATTTGGAACTATGCCCAAAGGGCAACCAAACTGTATATTTAATCCAACAATACCACTTCTTGGTCTATATCCCAAAAAGATCATAAAAAAGAGAAAAGGACCTACTTCTGCAAAAATATTTATAGCAGCCCTATTCATGGTGGCAAAATATTAGAAATTGAGGGGATGCACATCAATTGGGGAATGGCTGAACAAGCTGTGGTATATGAATGTAATGGAATATGATTATGAAATAAGAAATGATGAATGGGAAGATTTCAGAAAAACCTGGAAAGACTTGTACAAAATGATGCAAAGTGAAATGAGCAGAACCAGGAAAACATTGCACACAGTATCAACAACATCACGTGATGACCAACTATGAATGACTCAGTTTTTCTCAGCAACACAATGATCCAAGAGAAGTATAAAGGACTCACAAAAGAAAATGCTATCCACATCCAGAAAAAGAACTGATGGACTCTGAATGTAGATCGAAGCATATTTTTTTCACTCACTTTATTTTTTCTTATGGTTTTTTTCCCCTTTTAATCTGTTTCTTCTTCCACAACTGTGATGAATGTGGAAATATGTTTTACATGATGGCATATGTGTAAACTATATCAACCTGCCTACTATTTTCAGAAGAGAGGAGGGGAGGGAGGAAGGGAGAAAAATTTGGAACTCAAAATCTTGTAAAAATGAATGCTAAAATTTTTCTTGATATGTAACTGTGGGAAAAAATAAAATACTATTTAAAAAAAGAAATAAAAAATTGTTTAGCTTGGGCGGGGGAATAAAGTGCAAGCATAGCTTAGATTCTTGGCTCAGTAACAATGCGGATGAAATTCAGTTTTATGCTGATAGTAACAATCCAAAGTGCTTTTATGATGCCCTAAAGGCAACAACCTATGGTGCATCTCAACTATTCAGTGCTGATGGAGCCACGTTGATTAGGGATAAGGACATGATCTTGAAGAAGTGAGCTAAATTCTTCCATAATGTCCTCAATAGGCTGTCATCAATCAATGCTGAAGCCAAAGACGATAAACCTCAGGTGGAAGTCAATCCCTTTCTAGCTGAACTTCCAATTGAGGAAGAGGTTTTCAATGCCATCAGGCTCCTCTTGTGTGTCAAAGGGCCTGGTGCTGATTCTATTCCAGCTGAGATTTATAAGGCAGAGAGTCCACTGCTCCTGCAAAAGTTGACTGAAATTTTCTGGGTTATATGGAAAGAGGAGGTTATCCCCCTAAAAGTTCAAGGATGTCTCCATTGTCCATCTCTATAAAGGTAAAGGAAATAGATTGTCTTGTGACAATCACAGAGGGGTCTCTCTCTTAGTCATTGCTGGCAAGATTATTGCCAGAGTCCTTCTCAATAGGCTGATCTTTCACCTAGGAGATGGTCATCTACCTGAGAGTCAGTGTGGCTTCAGAAATGGCTGAGGAAGGATTGATATGTTTGCTACCCAACAACTCCAGGAAAATGCCAGGAGCAGAACAGAGGTCTGTATACAACATTTGTAGATCTGACCAAGGCCTTTGATACTGTCAGTTGTGAAGGCTTATGGAAAATTATGTCAAAATGTGGGTGCCCTGAGAAGTTCATCAGCATTGTACATCAATTTCATGACAGCATGCTTGCCTGGGTTCTGGATAATGGACAGTGCTCTCGTGCTTTCCCAGTCACCAATTTTCCAAGCATCAATGTGCTTGCTCCCATGCTTTTTAGCATGATGTTTTCAGTGATGTTGTCAGACATCTTCAGTGGGGATGAACATGGCATCAAGGTCAGCCACTGCACTGCTGGCGAATTATTTAACTTGAAAAGGCTACAAGCTAAGACTAAAGTGGAGAATGGTATGTGATTTTTTGTTCACAGATGATTGTGCACTCAATGCAGCCTCTGAGTCTGAGATGCAACGGAGTATGGATCCATTCTCTGCTGCTTGTGCTAATTTTGGCCTAACAATTAACACCAAGAAAACACAGTTGCTCTACCAGCCATCACTGAACCATCTATATGTGGAACCAAGAGTTACAACAAATGAAGAAATATTGAATGCTATGGATAAACTGACTTATCTTGGCAGTATGCTTTCCAGAAATGTACACAGAGATGATCAGGTTGCTGCTAGCTCAGTGTTTGTGAGGCTCCAAAGGATAGTGTGGGAGAGAAGAGGTATTAGACTGACTACCAAACTGAAGGTCTACAGAAGCGTTGTGCCGATCTCCTTGTTGTATGCCTGTGAAACCTGGACATGTCAGTACCATATCAGGAAACTGAATCGCTTCTATCTGAATTGTCTGAGGAAGATTCTGAAGATCACCTGGCAAGATAAAGTACTGGACGTTGAGATTCTTTCTCAAGTTAAACTGCCAGACATTCAAACTCTATTGTAGGAGGCACAACTCCGATGGGCTGGCCACGTTGTTCAAATGCCAAACGTATGTTTGTCTAAAAGACCATTTTATGGAGAATTCACACAAGGCAAACGCTGACATGGAGGTCAGAAGAAGTGATACAAGGACACTTTTAAGGTCTCTCTGAAGGACTGATTGTGTGACATGGGAGATATTGGCAAAGGACTGCCCAGAATGGTGTGTGCCCTCATCTAAGAAGGTGCTATGCTCTATGACAAAGCAGAATTGCAGTCGCTCAAAAGATATGTGAGATGTGCAAATTTAGAGACCTCTCCACTCCAAATATTCACATGGACTATTTGTGCCTGACATATGGTAGAGCCTTCTGAGCTCGAAATGGTCTGATCAGTCACAGTTGCACACACTGTACCTTGACGCCAACAAACAATCCACCAACCAACCATCTAATCATGACATCTTCTAATTTTTAAGTTAATTCCCCCTCCTCCTCCTCAGATGGTGGTTTAGAGATCGATAGCAGGTATTATTACCAACTTTATCAAGAATTTTTGAATGATTAACTGGGTTTTGTAATTGGCTGGGTAATTTTTCCCAGTTTTATCCTGCTAAATATTAACTTACATTTTTCCAACTCTTACTCACTTCTTTTTATAGAAGGACTAGATGTGTCATTGATTACATTAATTAACCCAAGAATTTTAAAATAATTTTTTTATAATTTTCTCCAACTATACAAATGTACTTTAAGTACAAGCAGATATTTTAATTTTTACTTGGAAATAAATATTTTCATTCTACCATCTCTAGTATGTGCAAACATATTATGACAATTCATACATTCTGGTCCTTTGAGTTATTCTTAAATCGCAGTCCTACTCAACACAACTTACAATGTTTTATACTCAGAATTTACTCCTAACATCAAAAGACCTGTTTTTATACCCATTAACTCACAATACTTATTAAACATGTCAGATTCCATTTTTTCAAGGCGTTGTAATATAAAATTGTATTTATCAAACCATTAATATTAAAGCAATCATTAAATGTGCAACATATTCAGTAATAAGCAATGAAATACTAGTTATATGCAATTAATGTGTCAACTAAAACAGGCAAATGTCGTTAATCACTAGGGCCACTGTCAGGCACTTTGTTTCCATGAATTACAGTGGGTTTATAACGAGAAAGAAAATAGCTTTGAGAAATTAAAAAAAAAAAATTTTAAAACCCCAGATATAAAATCCCACATGTAACAGGTGTTGGAGCAATAATTCCAAGGAACTAATAATCCCAGATTTTGGTTTATCACTCCTCTCCAACTGTTGTTACTGGCTCATTTCCATATTAAATCTCTCTTCAGGTCCTTAGGCAATCAAGAGCATGTTCTGATATTTCCTCAACAATTAAGAGAAATACAAAGTATTTCTCATTAATCAAGTACCTCTGTTTATTAAGTAAACTCCTAGTTTAAAAGAACTCTTTTTTCCCCACAGGCTTTCATTCATTTCTCTCTCAACATCAAATTCCCTAGTCTCACAGGCTTACCTAAACATCAATGTCACTGGCTATACAAATTATTAACAGCAGAACAATCAAAGGGAGTACATACTTAAATATTTTGACAATATATCAGCTGTGAGAAGGATTATAACAACTGCAACTTGGACTTCTCAGGAAGGCAGAAGAAATACCGCAATAATTCTTCAAACGGTATCTCCACAATACATATTTTTCAAAGTGTAAGCGTTAAATTCAGTTCTCTCAGGAAATAATTCTCCATTCACTTTCTCCAATAATATTGTAAACTTATTCAGTGTCTCAGGCAGGGGTGGGGAGCCTCACACAGTGTCTCTCAGAGATTTTATTCCTTCTTAACAACAGAGTTGACATTATCCACAGTGTCTGTAGGACCACAGGCCACTCTTTCCAGTATGAATTGTTCCTTCTCTCATGTAGCCTGACCCCACTGACCACATCTAGACTCTTTCTTTGCCATGGTCACTCAGCATCCTTTGAAATTCACTCTCTTTAATGTCAACTGGTCCAGATCCGTGGTGTAGTCATCTCTTGGTCTCCTGAACACTAGGGAACATCTCCTCCTTTCTCAAAGAGTTCTGTACCTGGCTCACAATCTTCCCCTTCAACCTTTTCCCAGCCCCTTATAGTAGGAAATTTCAGTCTGTGACTGTGACTGGCAGAATACAGGAAGGGATGAGAGCTGTGGTGAGGATGAAAAATAAGGGTTAGGTCAGGAAGGAAGGAAAATAGAAGGACAGGAAATTGTGATCAGAGAAGGAAATGTCAAAATTATGGAAGTAATAGAGGTGATAGAATGAGTTCTGTTGATCTGCACTACAGTCATCTGTCTGCTGAGTATCTCTGCCCAGGTGTCTTGCAGTCATCTGAAACTCAACACATCAACACCAGAGTTCATTATCTTCCCCCCTAAATATACCCTTCCTTCAATCAATCAGAGTCAGTGAGCCAACTAGCACTTACTATTCAGCAGGCACTTTGCTAAGTGCTGAGGATGCAGCCCCTGTTTGTCCCCTCCAGACCTCCCTATTTCTGTAGATGGCAGCACCCTTTCTAGGTCTCCAGTTGACGGGGTCCGGGCCCAAGCTGAGACCTTTGCCCCTTACACCAAAAAGAATTTGGGTCCCATTTGTTTACTGGCCCTAGAACACCCCACCTTGGACTCTCCTTGATCACTCCCACTTGATCAAGGAAGTCTCTATTGCCTGAGGCTATAACCCTATCAACTGGCCTTTCATTATCACCTACACTCAAGCTCCCAATTCTCTGTTATCCAGAACCTAGCCCAGCCCTCCACTATTACCTCCCGATGGCCCCCAGCTACTTCCCACCCTAGATCCTCCCTAGACTCTTCCTCCAGCCATTTCAGCCTACTGGGCTACTTCCATCAAGATCCTCCCTAGACCCTTTCTCCTAGACCCCTCCTCCAGTCTCCCCAAACTACTTGGCCATTCCTAGATTCCTCCCACAGTCTTTGTGTATATAAGGCCCGTCTTGTCTCCATTAAGATGCTCAGATCCTTAAAATCTAGCCAATGGCCGATACTCTAGCCTGCTTGTCGATGGGAGCACAAATGTTTAGATTCCTTAAGAGTCTGGCCAATATGGCAGATCTTCAATAAACCTTGTCTTTGGCTGAAAGAAGGCTTGGGTTGAATACATTCGGGCAGGATCCGTGTCTCTTGCTCTCGATATTTTGGGGTCCCAGCACCCCTAAACTTCAACACAGTAATCCTTGGAGTCATCCTTGACTCCTCATTCTCTTTCACTCCACACAGACCCTATATGCAATCGGTTGCCAAGTCTTATCTATTCTACCCACACAACATCTCTTCCATTTCTCCCCTTCTCTCCAATTATACAGGCATGACCCTAGAAGCTCATCACCTCTTTGCTGTACTACTGCAGTAGACTGCTAATTAAGCTCCTTGATTTCACTTTCTCTCTTCTCAGCCATCCTCCACAAAGCTGCCTAAATAATCTTGCTAAGACACAAGTCACTCTCCTGCTTTGAAATCTTGGGTGGTTCACTAACATCTCTAGGATAAGATAGGCCTATCTTGGCTTGGCTTTTAAAGCCCTCCACAATCTGGCTCTACCAGAACCTACCTTTCCTGTCTTTCATATATACTCTTTGTGAATTTTGCTCTGTGACCGAATGGCTGAGAATGGCTGTTTCCCATTTTGACTGGACTAGCCTCCAACTGCCTATTAGAAATTGCCTTCTCATCGTTCCATGAACCTCTTAAACTGGGACCATACTGAACCAACTCATCATCTGCCCTCCTAAACCTACCCTTTCTCCTAACTTCCTTATTCTGTCAAAGGCACCACCATTATCCCAGTCACCTGCATTTGCAGCCTAGGAGCCAGTCAGCTGTGAGGTTTTGAGGACTCCATTTCTACAATGTTTCTCTTTTCTTTCCTCCCTCACCACTCACACGATAACCTTGACTCAGGCCTCTGTCATCTCTTATCTGGACTCTTTTGTTGTCTTGCAATCTAAGCCATCCTCTACCCAGCTACAGAGCTGATATTCCTAAAGCAAGTCACTGCCCTGATTAAGGTGGTTCCCTATCACCTCTACGATGAGTGAAATCAACATACCAAAACCAGCCTACAAAAACCAACCTACCAAAAAGCATTTAGTCAGCAATGTGCTGAAGAAACAAAGAAAGGCAAATGTCCTCAGGGAGCTAACATTCTAAGGGAGGAGGCAACATGCAAACAACTATTTACTTACAAGATATATCCAGAATAAATGAGAAATGATCACCGAGGGAAGGCACCTGCACTGAGGGGATTTAGGAAAGGTTCAGGCAAGGGGGAGGGACAGCCAGTGAAGAGGCAAACAGAGTCGAGTCGAGAGATAGAAAGTCATGTGGGGAGAAGAGCAGGAGGACAAGTATTGTTGGACTGTAGAGTCGGTGGTAGGAAGGAAAATGTAAGAAGTGTGGGAAGGTAGGAAAAGCGTGGGTTGTAAAAAGCTTTAAAAGCTGAACAGAGGATCTTACATATGACATAGTGGAGGTGTTGGGAGTCCCTGGAACTGATGGGGCAGCTAGGTGGCTCAATGGATAGAGCACTGCCCCTGGAGTCAGAAAGACTCATCTTCCTCAATTCAAATATGACCTCATACACTTAGTTGTGTGACCCTGGGCAAGTCACTTAACCCTGTTTGCCTCAGTTTTGCCATCTGTCAGATGAGCTGGAGAAAGAAATGGCAAACCATTCCAGTAGCTTTGCCAAGAAAACCCCAAATGGGGTCATGAACAATTGGACATGATTGAAATGATTGAACAGTAATAATAGGAATTGATTGAGTTAGGGATGGGTGACACGGTCACACCTCGGAGTACACGGAGGATCGCTTTGGCAACCAAAAGGAAGATGGGCTGGAGTGGGGAGAGCCCACCCAACAGGCTATTGCAACAGTCCAGGTGTGAGGAAGTGAAGGCCTGAGCCAGGATGGAGGCTGTGTCACAGGAGAGGAAAGGGCATGGAGTTTAATGTGGTGCCTGGTACACAGTGCACGCTTAATAAATGTTTATTATTGACATACAGGAGAGGTGTTGTGGAGGTGAAAAAGACACGAATCGACAACAGATAGTGAAGAATTAAGCATGACATCTAGGTTTGGAGCCTATGTGACTCAGAGTATAGTGGTACCTTGACAGTACCAGAGAAGTTAGAAAGGAGGGAGGGGTTAGGGAGAAAGAAAATGAATTCAGTTTTGAACACATTGCGTTAAAGATGTTTATAAGACATCCAGCTGAAAATGTCTGTGCAAAGAGACTGTGTTCTAATCTCTCTTCGTGGGGGGGGCCAAGCTGGATTGTTATAATTTCACTGAATTCATTTTTTCCTCATTGTTCTTCTTTCCATTTACATTATTGCAGTCATCATGTCTATTGTTTTCTTGGTTCTGCTGACTTCACTTTGCATCAGTTCATGCAAATGTTCCCATGTTTCTCTGTATCATTCATAGTCATCATTTCTTACGGTGCAATAATACTCTTTTATAGTCATGCATTAACAGGCCTGCCTAGTGGTTTCTTGAAGAGTAGGTGCTTAATGTTTGTTGAACTGCATTGAAGGGATACATCTAGGGTCGTCTAGATATTTACTAGCAAAGCCAGGTCTAGAACTCCATCTCTTTCCTCCTAATCCAGAGTTCCTTGCACGATGGACGTCAGGCTGCCTCAGTGAACTACCTACCTCATAGTACTGTTGGGAGGAGAGTGCTTTGTAAGCCTCAAGTAGGCTATATAAATATAATTATTATGATAAGACTAGATGATGACGGAAGCGCAAGTTCTCCTATGGTCATGTTATCATTCTATCTTGTTTACTGACGTCCTCTAAGAGCATAGGACCATAGAATGTTAATCGTTTAAAGGCACTTAGGTCATCCAATCTGGCCTCCTCATTTTAGGGTAGAGGGAATGGTGGCTTCGATAGGAGAAGCAAGTTGTTCAGGGTCACACAGTACTGTCAGTGGTGGAGCCAGGAAGACCCTCGGTCTCCTGACTGTCACTTAAGTACCCTTTGTAATACTTCGATGCTGTCTCTTTGAGAAAGCTCTTCTCATATTTATATATATATGTATGTATATATGTATACACACGCACACACACACACACACACACACACACACACACACACATATAAAATCTCCTTTGGTCCTCACAACAACTCTGCTATAATTATCTCCATTTTAGAGAGGAGGAAATTAAGGTAGAGGGAGGCTGACATGCCTGGAGTGACATAGTTATCTGAAGGGAGATTTGCACTATGGGTAGCTAGGGGTGCAATGTATAGAGCTCATCTCCCTGAGTTCAAATTTGGCCTCAGAAATTTACTAGCTGAGTGGCCCTGGACAAGTCACTTCACCCTGTTTGCCTCAGTTTCCTCATCCATCAAATGAGCTGGAGAAGGAAATGGCAAATCGCTCCAGTATCTTTACCAAGAAAACCCTAATGGGGTCACGGAGAGTCGGACATACAACAACCTCCTGACTTAGGGTCTACTAGTGGGCTGATAGACCTTACCCAGAATTCCCTGTTCCTGTAGCTTTGACATTTCTATGTGTCCCAGCTGCCTCACTGGTTATAAGATCATATTTCTAGAGCCGGAAGGGACCTCAGAAGTTATCTAATCCAACTCCTTCCTTTTACAGATGAGGAAACTGAGGCCCAGAGAGGTTAAGGGACTTGCCCCGGGTCATACAGGTAATGTGCATCAAGGGCAATATTTGGACCCCAAGGCCTTATATTCCAATCAGTTTCTTTTTTTTTTACACTGCAGAGGCCTTCTTCTGTCTCTAATTAATGTATCTTTAAGCTCAAAATCCTATGGGGGAAGTTGGAAGTGGTAGGGTTGGGGAAAGCCCCCCTTTTCCCCCCAAAAATAATGAGAAAAGAATATAAGAAGGGCTAGAAGGAATCACTGGCAGCTTTGAAAGTTACTTGTTTAATTTATGACACACTTTTTAAAAAGCAATCTGCCATTTCAATATCTCTCAACTTCTGCTGTACAAATGCTCATTTTATTTGAGGTTTTTAAATTCAGAATTTTTAAAAAATGACCTGGGGAATCATAGATCCAGAGCTGGAAGGTATTCCTTCCTTTTGCAGAGAAGGAAACTGACAGAAGGCACTAACAGGCAGAATTAGAATTCACATCTTTTTCCACTATTCTGTACTGTGGGCATGCAGACCGCTAACTTGCCTGGGCCTGGGCTTCTCATCTGCGAAATGGGGCGAATAAAACGTTTGCTTGTTTGTTTTTTTAAATCTCCTTCCTCCAAAAAGCCAGGGGAGGGCCCCGCCCCCGGAGACATGCGCACAACCAGGCGGGCCCGGGGCTTTAACCGTTCCGGAGGGGACGGAGCGCAGCTGGACGCGCGGCTCACTCCGGTCCCGGGCAGCTAAGCGCGCGCACCCAGGTCTCCACGGTCCGGGACCAGGAGCGCGGGCGCGTGAGCACCATGGACGCACCGAGCCTCGGGGAGCGCGCGGCCAAGGCCCCCAAAGAGCCCGCGGGGAGCGGGGCCCGACTCTGGCGGGGGTGGGGCCCCGTGGAGCTAGTCCTCTTCTTAGCCAACTTCTCGCTGGCCTTGCAGCGGCCGCTCACCACCCAGTACCTGTGGCACCGCCTGGGCGCCGAGGTGGGCTACAACGGCACCAGCCGGGGGGGCGGCTGCAACGACAGCGCGGACCCCAAGCAGCAGGTACCGGCCGGACGCCGCTGGCTTGGAAGTGGGGAGCTGGGAGGGTCGGGGGACGGGGCCTGGGCAGAGGGGGCGGGGCCCAGGCTGGGAGAGCTACCGAGGGGGCGGAGCCTTGAGCAGGGAAAGTGACAAAGGCGGGGCCTGAGCAGAGCGAGTGATCCGTGCAGAGGGGGCGAGGATGGAGCCAAAGGGGAAGGGGCCTGATCTGTCAGTTAATAAGCATTCATTGAGGACTTGCTACGTGTCAGCTAAGAGCTGGAGATGACAATAAGGCAAAAAGCCCCTGCCCTCAAGGAGCTCGCAGTCTAATGGGGAAGACAATATACAAATTACTATGAACAAGTAAGCCATGGAAGGGATAAATAGGAGATAACAGAGGAAAGGCAGGCAGTAGAATTAAGAAGCGTTGGAAAAACTTACTGTAGAAGATGGGGCTTTAGTTGGCACTTGAAGGAAGCCAGGAGGCCAGGATGAGGAGGGGGAACTCTCCAGGTATGGGAAACAGCCAGAGAAAATGGCCAAAGCCAAGAGATGGAGTCGCTTGTGTTAGCAGCAGCATGGAGGCCGGTATCACTGGATGGAAGAGGAGGGGGTGCTTTGTAAGAAGAACCTACCCCGCCTTCATCCTCCTAGTCTTCTTCCACCAAGGCAGGAGAGTGTTGGATCTGAGGAGAGGGTCTAGGAGTGAACCGTGGAGGAGTGGCCTAAGGGAGTCAGGGCCTGGAGAAAGCATTTAAGAGGTGGAGCTTAAGAGAGCGGCAGCCGTGGTCTTAGGAGACCTCGACGGGGCTCTGCCTGGGAGACTGAGCCTGCCAGAGAAGTCTTGAACTAGGTTTTAGTCTGAGGGGAGAGAATGACTTAGTGGGTACGGTTAGGGGGAACGGTCAGGGGTCTGGAGAACCACTGAGTACCCTGCTGCTGGGTAGAACTGGAAAAGGAAAGACACCTAGGATCAGATTTGGAACTGGAAGGTGCCTTAAGGTCATCTGGTCTGTCTCATTTTACAGTTAAAGAAACTGAGGCCAAGGGAGCGGCTAGATGGCCTTGGAATCAGGAGGACCTGAGTTCAAATCTGGTGTCAGACACTGACTGTGTGACCCTGGGCAAGTCACTTAACCCCAGTTGCCTAAAAAAAAGAAAGAAAGAAAGAAAGAAAGAAACTGAGGCAGACAGAGAGAGGGGCAGGGGTCAGGTAGGTCAGTCTTCGAACCCCTATCCTCTGACGCCAAATCCAGAATGCTTTCTGTTGTAGTAAGTGGCTGTATTTGGAGTCAGGAGACCTGAATTCTAATCTTGCCTGACACTCATTAGTTATTTGATCATGGGCAAGTGACTTCATCTGTCTGAACCTGTTTCCTCTTCATTATTTGTAAAATGAGGTTGATAGTACCAAGAGGCGCCATTGGCCTAGTAGAAAGAAGGCCTGCTTTGAATCCCTGCCTGGGTGCCTCTGAACAAGTTTCTCCTCTGGAGTGAAGTTTCACGGTCACAGAATTTGAGAGTTGGAAGGGGCCCACCTCAGCAGACATCTATTCCAACCTCTATATAGAAAGGAATCTCCCCTATGATTGATATATATGTGTGTGTATGTGTATTAAATATATATGTGTGTATATATATGTATATATATATACACACCCCCCCCAACAAATGGTGCTCTGACTTCTGCTATAATTAATAATAGTAATGATAATGAGCATTTATATAGCACTTTGATTCTCCAATAACCCTGGGAAGTAGGTACTATCATCATTTTACATATCAACATTTTTACAGTTGAGGAAACTGAGGTTAAGTGACTTGCCCAGGGTCAAACATCTAGTAAATGTCCGACTTAGGTCTTCCTGAATTCAGCCACGTTGCTCTATCCACTGAGCCACCTAACTGCCCTCCTGTACACCCATCATCACCCATCATCACCTGGTTCTGCCCTCTGAGGATAAAGAGAGCAAGCCTGGTCCTTCTTTCACATAATAGTCCTTTGAGTACTTGAAGACTTCTCTCCTTTCCTCTGAATTTTCTCTTTTGCAGACACCCCTCCCTGTTCTCTTAGCCATCGTCCATGCCAAATGGGCTCTAGAACCTTCACCATGCTGATCACGCTTCTTCGTTTTGTTGGGATCATTTTGAAGCTGTGGCCCACGGAACTGAGCACTTTATTCCACATCTGGCTTGTGGGCTAGGGCAGGCTTCAGAGGGACTGCCACCTTTTATTTGTGGAAGCTCTGCTCTGTGAAACTGCACGGTGGAGAGGGCTCAGGGATGGAGTCAGAGGCCTTGGGTTTGAATCCCCCCTCTCACAATTCCTACCTGGGTGACCTAGACCTTGGGACTTTACCTCTGCTCCTTGTTTACCTTATCTGTAAAATGACCAGGCTAGACTTCATGACCTAGAAGGTGCCTTTCAGTTCTTAGGTCAGGAAACTTAGCGTCTTAATGTGACCCAAGATCAAATTCCTTTTTTAGATGCCACATCACACTGGCTGCTCATATTTAGATTGTGGTCCACCATAATCCCTAGATTTTTTTTTTCAGACAAACTACTGTTTATCTGTACTTTTGTGGGGTGTGGTCAGGAGTCGGCTCTGGACTGAGGGAACTGAGAGAGGAAAATGGCCGTTAGAATGACTCTTAAGGGTCCTGGCTTTGGGGGATGGGTGGGTGGATGGTACCCACAGAGGGTCAGGCTTGGGACTTGTACTAATAGAGAATTATTGAGGCATATGGCCGGGGTAGGGCCTAAGAAGAAGGAGGGCTAAGAGGCAGAACTATGGTATGGGAAGCCTTGGAGTTGAGGTTTGAAGGGGGTCAGACATATAAATTAGGGAGACGAAGAATAACTCAGAGGAACGTAGGGAAGGATTTGGAAGGGAGAATTCCTTGCCCATCCTCTGCTCTTGAGATCTCCTTGATCTCAGGTAAGTCACTTTTCCTAGTTGGACCTCACTTTCCTCCTCCGTAAAATGGGGGGAGTGGGCTCAGTAATGGATGAAGCCACTTTCCACCTTCCGGCTGATAATTCTCTCCCTACCTGTGTCCCGGGGAAGGACTGAGCTCTGCAGCCTCGGCCTTCAGCATATGAGTGTCCGGGGGTGGGAGGGTCGCGGTTACTGGACTGAGTAGGCCTGTGTCTGTGCAGGAAGTGGAGACCCTGACCTCCCACTGGAATCTCTACATTGATCTGAGCGGCTTCTTCGTGGGGCTTTTCTCGGCCACCCTCCTGGGCCCGTGGAGTGACCGCGTTGGGCGGCGCCCGCTGCTGGTGCTGGCCTCCTTCGGCCTGCTCCTTCAGGTCATCGTGTCCATCCTCGTCGTGTCCCTGGAGCTCCACGTCGGCTTCCTCGTGCTGGGTCGCCTGCTGAGTGCCTTCCTGGGGGACTACAATGCCCTGCTGGGCACCGGCTTTGCCTCCGTGGCCGATGACAGCACCCCTCGCACCCGTACCTTACGCATAGCCGTGTTGGAGGCCTGCCTGGGGATATCCGGCATGTTGGCCAGCATAGCAGGGGGCCACTGGATCAAGGCCCAGGGCTACACCAACCCTTTCTGGCTGGCGCTGGCCATGCTGATCACCACCACGCTCTACTCGGCGTTTGTGTTCCGAGAGTCAGTGCCTAATCCGCAGAAGGCTTCTCTCTTCACTCTCCAGCATTACCGCTTGATATTCCGGCTCTTTGCATCCCCTTTCCCGGGGAAATCCAGGAAGCATTTGGCTCTCTACCTGCTGGCCCTCTTCCTGGTGCTCACCATTCATTATGGAACCTGGGACATTGTGGTCCTGTATGAGCTAAGCTGGCCTCTCTGCTGGGGCTCCGATCTGATTGGCTACGGCTCAGCTGCCCAGCATCTCTCCTACCTCGTCGGCCTGGTGCAGCTGTGGGTCTTCCAGCTATGCCTAAAGGACAGCTGGGTGGCAGAGATCAGCCTCGCCTTCAACATTGTGGGAATGGTGGTGTTTTCTCTGGCCAAAACCACGGCACTGATGTTTACAGGTGAGCCCACGTGGACACTACTGGAGGGCTCACTACCACGTCCCCGGGGGAGCCCGCCAGGGCCTAGTGGTTCCTTTCAGAATCCTGCCCCCACCAAGAGAACTCGTGCAGTTTTACTGAAGGGCATATGGGTCCTATAGTAGAGACCTTGGACTGACAAGAAAGCTCCCAGGAATGAGGAGGAGGAGGGCAGGGATATTTAGGTTAAGGACTAGAGCCAACATTTCATTGCCCTAGCGAATTTCTGAGTGAGGAAACTCTGTCTGCCCATATCTTAGAGTCTTTAGGAGTTGTCCAGAGTACAGAGAGGTACCGAGACTGATCAGGGTCACACAGCCAGAGTGGGTCAGAGGCAGGACCAGAACCCGGGTCTTTGGGCTTCCAGGCTGGTTCACCTCCCTCTCTTCTGCCTTGTCTCTCAGCTCAGTCCTTATGTTGGACATCTGGGAGCTAGGCTGCCATTCCCTGATGTACCTGTGGCTGACGTGTTTGGTTTTCATCTCCCCACAGGGTATGGGATCCTCTCTTTCTCGTTGGTGGTTACGCCAGTGATCCGAGCCAAGCTCTCCAAGCTGGTGAACAAGACAGAACAGGGTAAGGAATCTGGGCTCTTCCTGATTCGTGTGGGCCCCCTATGTCCTGTGAGCTGGGCAGGGGGCCTGTCTATCCCCTCTCACAGCAACAGGAAATAATAACCTAGAGTTATTGTTATTCAGTTGTGTTGGTCAGCCCCATTTGGGGTTTTCTGACAAAGATATTGGAGTGTGTTTTGTGTTTCCTTCCAAGTCTTTTTTTGTTTAGTTGTAGTGTGTGTGTGTGTGTGTGTGTGTGCGTGTGTGAGAAAAAGTGTGTGTGAGTGCTAAAGAATGTGTGTGTGAGAAAGTGTGTGTGCGTGCATGTGTGTGTGCACCTGTGTGAGAAAGAATTTGTGTTTGCATGCGTGCATATATGTGCACACACATGCACACACGTGTGCTCATGCATATGGTTTAAGTTCCTCTCTTCTCTCATTCTGTCACTTAGTCCTGGGTGTCCCTAAAGTCTTCGCTTAAGCTTTAATAGCTCCAAACTAAACTAAGACTTTTGGAACACCCTGGATAGAACTTTCCATATGTCCTTGTCTTCATATTTATCATTAAGAAAGTATATATACATATATATATAATACATCTATCTATCTATCTATCTATGTATATATATATATATATATATATATATATATATATGTATATACCTACACATCTCCAAATTGCTTACTGTCTCAGGGAGGGGTAGGGGAGGAAGGTAATTTGGAACTCAAAATTTTTAAAAACAAATGTTACAAATTGTTTTTGCTTGTAATTGGGTAAAAAAAAATATTCAAAAATACATCTCATTACGTGAATGCATCAGGGGTGATACTCATCCATTCCCTTGTCATTGGACCGACAGGCTACTTCTAGCTTATTGTTGCCACAACTGAACTGACCTACTAGTGGCTCTCTGCTCGTGGGCGGGCGGCGCAGAGATGCTTTGTCCTGGCGGGCGGCCCCCAGGCGACTGACCCTAAGCCATCTCCAGGAGAGAATCCTGGTCTGAAGAAGTAGCACTTCTAAGCGGCACTTCCTGGGCTGCCGTGTGATGCTGGGGGAGGAGAGAGGATGAGTCTCCTTCCGGGCCTTTCTTTTGGTTCCCAGGGGCAGATGGTGGGGAGTGACATTCCCCGTGGGTGGTCATTGGCCTCAGATCACGGCAAGAGAGAGAGTAGATTCATTTGGGGTTGCTTTAAAGGCAGGCTTTGGCCGGTGGTTGGATATCAGAAAGGGGTAGATTTTAGCTGAGCTGAGAAAGGACTCCAGAGCAGAGCTGACCAGTAACAGAATGGGCTGCCGCCAGTGGGAACGCGCTCCCTGTTGTTGGAAGCGTTCAGCTGGAAGCTAGAGGACCGTCCGTCGGGAACGCGATAGAGAGAATTCCCGCCTTCAGCATCCGCCTCCGGTATCCTTGGATGCTGTAATTCTTTGATTCTTTTTCCTCCTCACCCCAGGAGCTCTTTTCTCGTCCATCGCCTGTGTGAGTGGGATCTCCATGCTATCAGCAACGGGAATCTTCAACTCCCTCTATCCAGCCACCCTCAACTTCATGAAGGGCTTTCCCTTTCTCCTGGGAGCGTTTGTTCTTCTCATCCCGGCCATTCTGATTGGGTAAAGCAGTTTTCCCAGTCGTGTACCCATTCTATGGATTTGACTGGTGTGAAGAGAGGTGTATTTTAGGTCTTTTCTTACATCGCCTTCAGCTGGAACAGGAAATCTGCTTGGCCCTGACTCACCAAACCAGTGTCTCTCTGACCTCCCTGAGGTCCCAGAGCACTGGATTTTGAGTCAGGAAGACCTGAGTTCAAATCCCACGACATATACTTAATAATTGTGTGACTCCAGGCAAGTCACTTTCCCTCTCTGGGCTTCAGGTAACTTCCTTATCTGTAAAGTGAGCTGCCTTGATGGCCTCTCAGGGCCCTTCCCACTCTGAATGTTTGATACTGTGATCGAGGATTCCCTACTGTTTGGGCACCTTTGTACTCCAAAGGTCACCTTGTGCCTCTTCCCTGGCCAGCGAAGGTTGGGCACCTCTGGGGGCAATGCCCACTGACAGGCCAGGAGTGGAGGCTGATGGTTCTCTCTGCTTGCACGAGTTTCTGGTTGTTTTTTTGTTTTTTCGTTTTTTTTTTTGTGAGGCAGTTGGGGTTAAGTGACTTGCCCAGGGTCACACAGCTAGTAGGTGTTACTTGCACAAGTTTCTGAGCCTGTTCTGATGCCTCATGGTGGTGTGGAGATGCCCTGGATTCTTTTTTTTTTTTAAATAAAGGATTTTGTGAGCTATTTTTTTAATTAATTTATTTTTAGTTTTCTTTTCTTTTCTTTTTTTTAATTTTTAGGCAATTGGGGTTAAGTGACTTGCCCAAGGTGACACAGCTAGTAAGTGTCAAGTGTCTGAGGCCAGATTTGAACTCGGGTCCTTCTGACTTCAGGGCTGGTGCTCTACCCACTGTGCCACCTAGCTGCCCTGACCCTGGGTTCTTGAAAGCCTTGCCGGGAGAGTCCAAGGTCGCACATCTTTCTGAGCTGGAAGAGCTTTGCAGTATAGACTCAGCCATGAACTATGTGTCTGTTGCCTGAGTTTTCAGATGACCTAAGCTTGTTCCTCTCACAAAGGGTTGTGATCAGCTTCAGTGAAGGGACTTCCCAGACCGGTGAAATAATGGGAAGAAATTGCTTCTTCCTGTTTTGGTTACTTCCCCTCCTCCCTCCCTCCCCCTGCTTCACAGCTAGAGAGATGGAGAGAACGGGCAGGGGGAATGCCAGGGGTTCAGAGCCCTGAAACTCTTTACTTTTGCCAGCCTTCTTATTTTGAGCAGACTGGCTTTGTTGATTTCCTTCTCTGCCTGGGCACTGTTCCCCTTGTCCACAGGGGTGGGCCTTAGACAGGGCAGCCCCAGGGTTGTGTAACTTCTCCCAGAGGGTAGTTCGGGTTGCCCAGATCAGGCCTGAACCACTTCCTTCTGTTTTCACAGGGTGCTGGAAATCTTTGACCCTCGACCTGAATACCAGCAAACACTCCACTGAAGCCCCCTAACCCACCCTCTGAGACCCAGCAGGAGAAGAGGTGGAGCAGATTCTGATCGCTGCTTCAGCAAATGAGAACAGAGGGCAAGACGGGGCTTGGCAGCTGGACAAGTGTGGACTTCTACCCCAGAGGGCTTTACCCCAGGCCTTTCTGTCCTCAGAAGAGACAAAGTCAGACTAGTTGGTTAGGTAGAGTCAGACTGGCCTTGGGCAAAATGGTGTGGGGGACAAACCTCCTTTTTTTTTTTTAAAGCAAAACTGGAAATATTAAGAAATAACATTTCTCTGACCTAAAAATCCTCTGCAAACTTGTCTCTTTAGGGAAATGGGTAGAACAAAAGCCTTTCTGAGGGAAATGGATCCAGATTCAGGACCGTTGTTGCGTCTGTCTCTTTGTGACCCCACTGGGGGTTTTCTTGGCAAAGATACTGGAATGGTTTGCCATTTCCTTCTCCAGCTCATTTTACAGATGTGGAAACTGAGGCAAATAGGGTTTAAGTGACCAAAGTCATGCAGATAGTAAGTGTCTGAGTCTGGATTTGAACTCAGGTCTTCCTGACTCCTGTCTCGCTGCTGTATCCATTGCTGGTGCCTAGTTGCCCCAGGACCATAGCCAAACAACTCTTATCTACAATCATTGCCTTCCCTATCCCTGAAGGTATAAGACTCACCATAGGGAAATGCTTTCAACTCCTCTGAAAGAAGAGAGACCTTTCTCCTCACATTCTGGTGAGATTCTCCCTGTGGATCTCTGAGAGGAGACCCATGGATTCCTTGAAGGGAGTAGGCCAAGGAGGCGATAACATTGGCATTTTGACTTGCTTATCTAACTATTCTGGAATTTTTACCCAAACTCTATTTTTGCATATTGTGATTTTCTACTTCAAGATTCCTTTCAATGTTAGCTGAAATCATTTTGGGCCGGAGTCACGTCAGAGCGCGTAGGATACTATGCCGGTTTGGACAGCTTTCTCTCCAAGCTAGGAGTGCTTGGATATGAGATTTGTGTTAGATTAAATAAAATTTTTCTAGCAGAGTTGATATACAAAAGCGTAATCGTAGTCTTAATTTTTTTCTTCGACGATGAGTGCTTCCTCCCTCTCCCGAACCTCTCCTATCAGACAATCAGAGACTGAGAGCCGGACGGTCCGTTAGAAGCTAACCAGTCTGGCCCCCACCATTTTGTAGCCTTCTCTTCCTCCTGTATGAGGACCTCTTTTAATCATAAATAGTAATAACTAACATTTATGTAACATTTTAAGGTTTGAAAAGCACTTTGCACGGCTCATTTTTTCCTCACCACCCCGTGTGTTGTCTCTCCTCTCACCCGGGCGCCCAATACCTTTGTGCTACCATACGTCTCCAATTTGCTGTTCAGTTGTGTCCAACTCTTCGCGACTCCATTTGGGGTTTTCTTGGCAAAGATACTGGAGGGTTTTGTCATTATTTCCTTCTCCAGCTCATTTTCCAGATGAGGAAACTGAGGTAAGCAGGATTAGGTGACTTGCCCAAGATCACACAGCTAGTGTCTGATACTGAATTTGAACTCAGGTCTTCCTGACTCCAGGCCTGGCGCTCTACCCACTGCGCCACCTAGCGCCCGGGTCTCCAATAGCAGTTTCCTATCTCAGCCTTCCCAGCTCTCTGAGAAACTATATCTTAATTCTTATTATTTGTTCTTACTTCCTCCCCTCTCCTCATCATATTTGCATTTTGACAGACAAGAGAGAACACTCTGAATATTAATATTAATCGAGGCCTAGAACAGAGAGACAGGCTCCACAAAGTTTTTTGCCCCTGTCACATATACAAAAACCTGAGTTTTGTTTTGTAAACATTGGTACAATGCCAGTAACCTTCTGGCCTTGAATCATGGCACTCTCTAGTCTCAGAATCACTGGACTTGCTGTGAACCAAAAGGCAGTGGAGAGGCAAGTGTGTGTGTGTGTATGGGGGTGGGGGGGTAGGGATGGAATGAATAGGCCATAGACGTTCACCAATTGATGAATCAATCAACTTGTATTTATTGGTAATGGCTTGTGGGCAGGGACTTGCACAACATATCCATGAAATGTGTGGTTGGGAAAGAAAGTGTGGCAAGAGCGAGAGATGACAGGACAGGCCCAGGACTACGCGGGTGCCCATAGACGATGGATAGCCCTAGTGGAAGGCCTCCGACACGTTGGTAGATTCTCCGTGGGTGGCTGGTGAGAGGACATGGACAGGAGTCAGGGAGGATGAATGTGGATGGGCCACTTTATACACCACCAGGGGGTGCACTCACATAGTTGGATCAGAGGTCTATGGAAGGCTAAAAGAGGTTGGGGTCCAGTGTGCAGTGGAAAGACCGCTGGAGTGGGGGTCAGAAGCCTCAGGTTCTAATCCCCTGCCCTACCCCTGGGTTCTGTACCCCCAGTGCTTGGCGCAGTAGTGTCTAACATGTTTTTTGTTCATTCACCACGATAGGCTGTTAGGGGAAATATTTAGGGTTAGCGCAGGAGTATCCTGTGAATAGCTGGGAGTGTCCTTCGATGACTCTTTGGTGTTTTTACTGAACCTTTCTAAGATCCCTGGACGCTAGGGCCGGTGAAGGAAAGGAACCTGAATGGGGAGAATCTTCAGGAACTCTAGGGCTGGTTGCCTCCTTGGAATTCTGAAATTTCTCTGCATGCTGCTGGTTCTGTTGACCTCTCAACAGGCAGAGACCATGTCTAACCAGAACCCTGTCTAGGCCATACTGTGCCCAGTCCAGGACCTTGTGCTCTGTGGGTATTCAGTCAATGTTTAATGCTGAGGATGGTGACCAGTTGGACAGGGACCTCGAGTAGGGAGGGCAGTGACTTTGGATGGAGAACGAAGCTGCCCGAATGGATACCTGATTCTTAGATGTGCTCTGTGGGTACTACCCAGGGCTTTGCACGCTCCTGGCCAACCAATAAATCACTGATTTATTATCATTTGCTTGACCTGAGGTCTCTCCAGTGACCAGGCCTGAGTGTACCATTGCCAACCCAGAGTGGGACCCCCAAGGATGGGTGCCCAGTCACTAATGTAAATGTTTCTTCAGAAATCAGGTAGCAGCTGCTAGGGAAAGTGTGAGCCCACATGCTCAAGTGAGTTGCCATGAAGCCAATCCTCTTTTCCTACCAGCTCCCTTCTTTGTCTCTTGGGCATCTCAGGGCTACTGTGGAGGTTCTCCTTCACCCAATCCCTATGTGAACAGCAGTCTCTCTACAATATCCCAGACCTGGGGTCCTCTAGGCCCCGCACTAAGGCCTCTCCAATGACGGGAGTCTTCCTTTTGGTACAGAAAGGACAGAGTCATTTGTATCTCTGTGCTATTACTCTTTGGGGTCCTTGTATAGATCCAGGCCCTTGAATTACTATGGGCTACAGATGGGCATCTGTCTGTCAAGCCGGAATTAACATCAAAAGAGACACCCAGGACAGCTAGATGGTGCAGTGGAGAGAGCACCGGCCCTGGAGTCAGGACGACCTGAGTTCAAATCCGGCCTCAGACACATAACACTCACTAGCTGTGTGACTCTGGGCAAGTCACTTAACCCCAATGGCCTCATTAAAAAAAAAAAAAAGGCACCTGGCCTTCCACTCCTCCTTTCTCCATGGCTGCTGGGGGTCCCAGGTTAGTAGTGGGCTAAGTATGCCTGGGAGAATCATAAATTTAGAGCTAAAAGGGACCGCAAAAGGTGTCAAACTCCATTTTATAGATGAGGAAACTGAGGCCTGGAGAGTTGAAGGGACTTGTTCAGAGTCACACCTCTACTAAGCATCAGAGTCAGGATTTGAACCCAAGGTTTCCCAACTTCAAGTCCGACACCCTGTCTTCTACACATCTCCCCTCAACCTCTCAAGGGAGAGGCAAGAACCTGAGTTTCCCTGCTTTCTCTGAAATTTGATTTGCCCCTCTTGGAAAGGGATTCCTACTTCATGGTTTGTGGAAGACTTATCAAAGAATGAACTTAAAAGAACCGACTGATTCAAGATGAAAGAACGTTGGCCCTGGCTAAGAGCCAGGCAATATAACAATCTCACCCTCTAAATGCAAGGGGCTTCCATCCTCAGCCGCATATACACAGAAACGTGGAGGGAGACAACAGGACTTCATGACCTCCTGATGGGTGGGAAGCGTCCTCATACACATAGGAGGTTTCTGCTGCTGTTCTTTCATCCTGTCATTGTCCGTGCACTGCCCCTCCCCACACCCAGCATTCTTCAGTCTCCACCTAATCTAAGAATCATATGAAAGCCTAGTATTGATAAGATCCAGGACAGATGAGCTCTCTCCTCTCTGCTATGTGCTCCTGCTCCGGCCCCTTTATTCCTGGAATTCTGACCATAGCACTGAGCTCTAAGAGTCTGAGAGATAATCTAGGGCTGGGGAACCTGCAGCCTCAAGGCCACATGTGGCCTTCTAGGTCCTTGTTGGACTGAGAACAGTAAAACTTAGAGAATTGTAAAACTTGGACTCAGTCAAAAGGCCGCACCTAAGGACCTAGAAGGCCACATGTGGCCTCAAGGCCATAGGTCATCCTCGGCTAGGCAGCAGTAAGGACTTTCCTTGGCTCTAACCCTTGTTTGGGGATGACTCGAGAAAAGACAGGGAACTTGAAACAATTCTACTTTTGGGTGGAACCTCCTTGGGCTCTCTGCTGTATTTCATCAGTTTGCTCTGCTGACTCATGGTCTCAAGCTGGGGTTGCCATGATGATCCAGGATTCCCACCAGTGTCATCTCAGCAGGGACCCAACGCCCAACACCAGGCACTTGAGGCTTGTGAAGAGAGTAAAGGCCAGTTCTGGAGCTGGGCCTCTCAGGGATGGATGCCTCCCATGCTGGTCCCTGGTCCGAAGGTGAGCAGATCAAAGTTCTCTTTTTGCCAGCAGTGGCCCAGATCAGCAGTTTACTCCCAGCAGGGGTTGGGGTCAGATGAGAAGGACCAGTTCACTGGCTGTACCCATTGCCAATGGATCCAGATAGGTCTGGCATGTGGACTTGAGCCCCATCTCTCATTCTCTCCAGCCTCACTGACCGTGGATATGACTATTACCTCTCCAGTAGCAGAAGTTCACCTGGCCCTCAGTGGACCAGTTGACTTTACCTTGATCTCGATTTTCCAGGGAAAGAGCTGGGGGGGTGGGGAAGTGAGGCCCAGAGAAGAAAAGGGAATCTGGACAGTGACTAAATGACTTGAATAGGAGAAGTGAATATTGCAGGGGCTGCAGATTAGGAAAACAGTGTTGTCTGGAGGAAATGATAAAATGGTTTTTGAATAGTTTTTCATTAGTGAGACGAGGTAGAGGTTTGTAAAAGCTCCAAGATGTGGCCATGCTTGCAATTCTACAATCTTGGGAGGAGCGGCTGCTTTCGTTGATGTCTCTCAGGCCAGAGGGAATCCTTCCCCAGGATCCTTTTTGAGTCCCCAAATTACTGGTGCAGCCTTGGGCAAGCATGCCTGACAGACGGGAAAACAAGGATTCCAGGGTCCCTGTAGTGGATAGAGCACTGGATCTGCAGTCAGGAAGACTCCTCTTCCTGAGTTCAAATCCAGCCTCAGATACTTGCTAGCTGTGTGACCCTGGGCAAGTCACTTAATCCTGTTTGCCTCAGTTTCCTCATCTGCAAAATGAGCTAGAGAAAGAAATGGCAAACCACTCCAGTATCTTTGCCAAGAAAACCCCAAATGGGGTCACGAAGAATCGTACACGGCTGAAAGCATTCAACAACAACAACAGCAGGGCCACCCTAGTCTCCAGTGGATCTTGAGGTAGCTAAAACCGGAGTGATGATCCCAATGCTCTTGGGCCAGGTCAGAGGTCGAGAACACTTGTGACTAGATGAGGAATTCAAGACAATTTCAGCAAGCTGCCAGAGTGCTTCACGGTAAGGTTCAGGTTAGGTGTTTGCTCGTGGACTCCTAGTTCTGTGTGCACATATCACCTGCCTTCATCACCCCGTTAGGCCTATGGCGCTAGAACTTTTATAGGGACCTATAGAGCAGCCACCCCCCCAACTCAGATGCTGTCCAGATCTTATTTCCTGCTCAACTGAACCAAGTTTTCCCAACTTTCTTTGGTTGTTTGAAAATAAAACAAAGATTAAGGGTGCAGAGGAGATTGGGGATCTCAACTGCCTAGTTGGCAAGTAGCAATTTGTAATTGGCAAGGCAAGGGTCATGGCAAACTGTTCAATTTCATTCAAGAATCAGAACTGGTAAAATAGAGCATTAACACATGATAACCACCTGTCTCTTGCTGGCCCTGAGAAATCACAGCCCGCTCCACCAGAGGCCCATCTCATACACACTGAGTCCCAGCTTTAGGGCCCTGCTCTTGACCAAGAATGAGTCACTGCCTCTTCCCAGCATCAGCAAGAGGTTTGGGGCTACTTGCTGCTGGGAAGACTTCCCTCCCCTTCCTGGTACAGATGGCCAGATCTGGGTGTGGAGAGACCTGGCCTGAAGGGATGTACTGGGGGGTAGGAGGGAGAAAGGAGCTCAAAGCAGCCTGTGTTATTCAATTAAATGTGGAGAAGCAATGCTGACTGCGGTAATGGCTATCAAGAATCCAGATGTCCAAAGCTGGCAGAGACAGATTGGTTGAATGGAAAGAGCCTAGGTTTTGGGGTCAGCCAGTCAATGGGTATTTATTAAGTGCTTACTATGTTCTAGGCACTGTGCCAAGCACTGAGGATACAAAAAACAGCAAAAACAAGGCCAACCTTCTAGCCTCAGCCACTCGCCAAATGTGGGATCTTATACCCCTCTTTAGGGTCCAGTTTCCTTATCTATAAAATGAAGGGAATTTGGGGATTTATTTTACTTGAGTATGTATATTTGTTACAAGGATTTGGTGTTGTTTTCTTTTTTGTTTTGTTTTGCTTTGTTTTGTTTTTTTCCAGTGCGGGGTGGGAGTAGGAGGGAAAAAACAAATGCTTTTTCATGAAAACAAAATTAATTTAAAAATAAAGTTAAGGGGCTGAACTAGATCTTTCAGGATTCTTCTATCCCAACTATGTTATGACCCATGATGAGGAAGAGGTGGTCAGAGATCTCTAAGCTTGTCTTGGCATCCACAATGTCTAGCATAGTACCAGGCACTGGATAAATGCTAGATGATTGGTTGGCTTAGAGCTGGCCCTTCCAGGCAAAGAGGTCCTAATAAACATAGTAGGCCGTGTCCTTGGGCTCCTCTGCCCTCCTGGAGGGTACTACCCTTTGCTGTCCCCTGCCCCAGCTGGGGCGATGGCAGGTAGCCCCTGAGCCTCCTCTGCTCCTAGGGGTGCTGGGGTTTCCTTCTCAAACTCCCCTTCCTGAGAACTGGGAATTAAGGCCTAGTCAGGGAGTGGCCTCACATACCCCAGCCTGATGCTCTGTAACTAGAAATTGGGCTACATCTCACCAAGATAGCCAGCTGGGAGTGTACTAGGGGCCCAGAAGAAGGGGAGGAGCATTAAGAGCACAGAGTGGTTATAAAAGAAGGCCACAGGATAGGGAGGTGAGGTGCCCATTACAGTACTGGAAGAGGGGGTAGGGGAGAGGAAGCATCAGAGACAGGTTGGGCCTCAGTGGGTGAAGAAAAGTTACTGAGACACATTCAAGGGTCTCCTTTAAGGCTTTGCTTAAGTGTGGTTGATTCCTAGCTTTGACCCGGGGCAAGTCACCAAAATTCTCAGGATTGCACTTTCCTCCTTTGAAAAAAAGGTACGCTACCTATGTCTCTGGTAACCTTAAAGGATAGAAACAAATACAAGCCGAGGTGTAGCTGCCTTTCCTCACTCTCCCACTAGAGGGCACCAGAAGCCACCTGGTGAGATCTCATGGGTGCCCAGAGCTTGGTGGCCGCTGGCGCCCCTGGAGTCAGGGTGGGGTGATGGCTTCTGATGATGCCCCACGCTCCTAAATGAGCTGAGCTAAGCCTATTGAGACCCAAGAACAGAAAGTTCACCTGGGAGCCACTAAGGTCCTCCCAGCCCTTTCCCCCAGGGTGTGATGGTCCATTATCAGCAATTAATGGAGACCTAGGTAGAGCCCCATATATCTCCCCCACCTCTCCTATTCTCTCAGTTGTGGAAGGGAGGGGAATCCAGCCTCATCTTCCCTATCACTTTTCCTGTTGGCTCGTCCCCATTCAGAGGTCATTGCTAAAAAGGGCATAGTGGAGTAGAGGAAGAGTAGACCATCCTCCCCAAGATGTGGCTCCATCATTGGGGACACCCCCACACCCACCCCAAGAGTTAAGGTGGGTCTGTCTTTGCCATCTCTTTCAAATGGGGGAGGGGTTAGGAGAACCAGGGACTAGTGGAGGGCAGAGGGCAACAGGAACAAAGCCAGGGGGAAAGGGGTGTCTATGTCTGACCCAATGGGGTGGCACACTCTAGGCTGTTGTCAGAGCCAGCAGAAGAATCCCGGGATGAGCGGCCCTGAAGGAAGCGAATGATCTTCTCAATAGTGGCCTCCTGGTATTCGTGGGACCACCTGTGGACAGAGCAAAGCTGAGGGTCAAGGCTGTCCTGAGAGCCTCCCCGTGGGTACTGAGCAACCCAGACTGCAGAGCTTCCCGGGGATGGAGGTGGTGGGCCAGTGGAACTCAAAGGGACCTGAGGTTCGTGTCCCCTGGGTGAGGGGTGGAGCTCAGGCTTCTTGGGGTTCTCTTGGGGCATGTTAGGGCTACTGAATGGGGGGGGAAGGACAAGGGCAGCTCTCCCCAGGAGTTCCCATGATGCTTCACCCCCCATCCTTTTACTTACATGATGCCATTGAACTTGAGAACAGCCTGCATATCCTCAGGCAGTGACTGAGGCTCCGGCCACACAAAGCCATCCATCACAGGCACTATGTTCTTCCCACAGTTTAACGCAGTCACAATCTCCTGGAGGCCAGATCGAGATGGGGAGAGAGGAGGGAGTGTGAGCCCCATTGGAGATGCTTATCTTCCAGTCCCCTCCCAGGAGAAAGAAAGAGATGTCATGGAATCACAGGCCATCAAGCCAAGAGGGCCCTTGCAGCCCACCCCCTCCTTTTACAGCAAAGGAAACTGAGGCTCAGAGAGGTTATAGAGCTGAAAGAGACCCCAGGGGCCATCTTGTTCAACCTTCTCATTTTACAGAGAGGGAAACTGAGACCCAGAAGAGTTAGATCATTTCCCCCAAGGTCACACAAGTAATAAGCAAAGTCAGTGGTCAAGAAACCATGTTGTCTTAGCCTGAGTGCCTCATGACAGAAAGGAGGGTTTCAAAGATCATAAGATCATTGATTGGAAGAATGCTCATAGCTAACATTTACATAGTGATTTAAGGTTTTCCTGTTATCTCCTCTGAGCCCCACAACAATCCTGCCAGGTAGGTGCTATTATTACCCCCATTTTATGGATGAAGAAACAGACTGAAAGGCTAAATGCTTTATGCCTCGGGTCACCCAGCCTAGTCAGTATCTGAGGCAGGATTTGAACCTGGGTCTTTCTGACTCCAAGGCCAGCACTCAATAACTGCTTTAGATCATCCAGCCCCACCTCCTCATTTTACCGAGTGGGAAACCGAGGCCCAGAGAAGTGAAGTGAACTGCTCAAAGTCACATAGGAAGGAAATAGCTGAACGAGGAGTCAAACCCAGGATCTCTGACCACAGATCCGGGATTCCTTCCACAATGTGACGTGGCCTGTTCATCTCGGGTTTGGTCAGTCAACTAGAATTTACTAAGCACCTATCATGGGGCAGGCAAATAGAAGGCAATAGACAAATTTCTCCCAGATCTCTGTCTAGAGCTCTCCTTTGCCTTAAGGAAGCTGTTGCATTGCATTAGACCCAGATTTCCTTATCTGTAAAATAGCTCCTTGGCCTCCCAGGTCTCCTCCACACTCCCTACCTTGTATTGTACTTACCTAGGTGGTACAGGGGCTAGAGTGCTGGAATCAGGAAGACCTGCCACATGCTGGCTGCCTGACCCTGTGGCAAGTGACTTAATCTCTTTGTGCCTCAGTTTCCTCATCTGTAAAATGAGGATGATAATAATACTCCCCAAGGTTGTCGTGAGGATCAAATGAAACCACAGAAGTGAAAGGGTAGTGATTGTCTTCTATGTACATATTGTAGGTTCCTATCTATCTCTTCATTTCTTTTCTCTACCTCCCAAGAAGAAGGTAACTCCCTTGCAGGCAGTGGTTACTTTTCATCTTTAAGTTCCTAGGGCTTAGCACAAGTTCCATGCACACAGTAGGTACCTAATAAATGTTTGCTGAACAGAACTGAATTGAAAAACAGATAACAGTTGAGGTTGCTTTTTCTGGGCAGGGGCCAGGCCAATCCAACCAAGGGCCGGGGCTGTAATCTGGGGGTATTTGTAAGTGCAATTCATCTGTTCCCTCCCTAGATGGAGAGCATGCACATTTGTGGTTTTGCTGAAGCACTTTTAAACATCAAAGCCCAATTAAAGCAAGACCAGAATGGCCCCAAATGGCTCTTGGGACCTGGGGAAGGGCTGCCTTGGAGGGAGCCAGACCTGCCCTGACCATGATTGTGAACTGCCTTGCCACCAACCCTATAACACTTTCTGTGTCTCTGCCCTATGCCAAGGCACTGTGCTAGGTGCTGAAGACAGAAAGACAAAAGGAAAGTGGAGTAGGGTGGGGTGGAGAAGAGAGTGAGAGTGAGTGAGAGAGAGAGAAAGGCAGAGACACAGAGAGAGAGACAGAGAAACAGAGACACATAGAGAGAGAGACAGACAGACAGACATAAAGAGGCAAAGAGATAGACAAGAAAGTAAAAGACAGTAACAGAGAGACAGAGAGAGATAGAGACAGAAAGAGAGAGATGGAGAGACAGAGAGGGGAACAGAGAGACACACAGAGAGAGACTGAGACAGAAACAGAGAGACACACAGAGGGGTAGAGAGATAGACAAGAGAATTAAAACAGATAGCGAGAAAGAGAGAGACAAAGACAGTAAGAGAGAAACAGAGAGATAGAGACAGAATAAGATAGAGATAGAGAGACAGAGAGGAACAGAGAGGAGCAGAGACAGACAAGAGATTAAAAGAGACAGAGGGAAAGAGAGACAAAGACAGAGTAAGAGAGAAACAGACAGGGACACAGAGACAGAAAGGGACACCGAGAAACAGAAAGACACACACACACACACATACACACACACAGACAAAGACAGAGGGAGAGGGAGAGACAGACAAAGAGACATAAGCAGCCAGCAATGAAATCCACTGCTAATATTCTCCTGGCATGTCAGTCAGTCAATAAACATTTCTTAAGCACCTACTATGTGTCAGGCACTGATGCTAAGAGCTGGAGATACAAATACAAAAAAGATAGTCCTCATCCTCAAGGAACTTACAGTTTAATGGGGGAAGACAGTGCACAAGAAGAAGCTAAAAAGTAGAGGGGGGAGATATGGAAGCATGAGGACAGAGATGGGGACTGGACTGGTGATTCTGCTGGCACAGGGGGTTTCCAGGTGAAGAGCCTCCCTCTACCATTACAGGCAGGGACTTTCTCTGCAATTTATCGTCTATGAGAGTTGAGAGGCTCGTGGTCACATTGCTGATATATGTCAGAGGCCAAGTTTGAATGCAGCTGACTTCAAGGCCAGCTCCTTAGCCACTGTGTCACTCTACCTCTATAAACATATAGACATTCACCTGAGGAGGGAGAAATTAATAATAAAGAGATCAGGAAAGGTTACCATCAGAGATGTCCCATGAACACAGAACCTTGATTCTCAGGACTCTAGGAAGCAAAAGTGAGGAGGGAGCACATTGCACATGTGTGGATAGGGGTGGGGGTTCAATACCCAGGCAAAGTCACAGAGGCAGGAAATAAAATTCAGAGTCTGAGAAATTGTAATTAGGTTGGTTTAGATGGAACAGGGAGCAGATGAAGGGAAATAGTGTGTGCTAAGTTTAGAAAGATAGGTTGGAGCTATACTGTCAAGAGACTTAAATGCCAAACTGAGGAAAGAGTATTTTATCCTATCCTATCCTATCCTAAGAATCTAATCCTAGTAATCCAGTCCCAGACACTTACAAGCTCTGTGACCTTGGTCAAGTCACTTAACCCTATTTGCCTCAGTTCCTCCTCTGTATAAGCTAGAGAAGGAAATAGCAAACCATTCAAATACCTCCACCAAGAAAACCCCAAATAGGGTCATGAAGAGTGGGACATGACTGAAAAAGGACTGAATAACAACAATACTGGAGAGCCATTGATGGTTCTTGAGCAGGGGAAGTGGCACAGTACTGCCCTACCTTTCAGGAAGCTTTTCTGAGACAAGTTTGTATTTCTCTGGCCAGCCCGTAGGAGCAGAGATCTTGACTCCCTCCCACGGCCAGGATCATGATGAATCCCTTGCTCATTCTGCTGAATTTTAACTGTTTGAAGGCTTATCGTGTGATAAGAGAGAGATTAAAGGGACCTATGAGGCCGTCAGATCTAACCCCCTCCTTCTACAGGTGAGGAGACTGAAGCCCAGAGAGTCTGTGACTTGCTCAGGGTCACACAGCTAGTAAGGGTCTAGGAGACAGAATTTCCAACCCAGGTTTTTCAGTCTCCAAGTCCAGTGCTCAATCCACTGCACCACCTGGCAGCCTCGAGGGAAACATGCTTGATTTGGTTCATGGAATCTTCCCAGAAACCTCAGCTAGAACCTTGGAGTCATCCCCAAAACAGAATATCAGCTCCTTGAAGGCAGGGACTGTTTTGTTTTTTGTCTTTGTATGCCCACTGCCTAGAACAGATGCCCAGAAAATGCTAAACATTTTATGCCCAGCTCTTTTTTTCATCATCATGGGGAACTCTCAGTAAGAAGTAAATCTCTTCCACCAAACCAGATCAGCACCTCATTTGTAACATACAGTGAGCTGCCCTGACGTTGAGAGTTTGGATGAATGGCTCAGAGTCACCCAGACAGTATGTATCAGAAGCAGAGCTGGGACTTCCGTCTTCCTGACTCCAAGGCTTTGTTCTCTATGCACTAAGTTAATACCTTGTATCCCCTTGGAATAAATAATTGCTAAATTGCATTGAGTAACTGAGTTTGTAAGTATCACTCAAAATGCAGTGGACCACACAGATCTAGAGCCAGCCTCTGTCAGGAAGACCCAGGTTCAAGTCTTGTGCTGGCTGTGGGACCCTGGGGAACACCATTAGCCTGTCAGGCACCTCGTTAAGACTAAGTTACAGGGGCAGCTAGGTGGCACAGTGGATAGAGCACCAGCCTTGGAGTCAGGAGGACCTGAGTTCAAATCTGGCCTCAGACACATAACACTTACTAGCTGTGTGACTCTGGGCAAGTCACTTAACCCCAATTGCCTCACAAAAAAAAAAAAAAAGAGAGACTAAGTTACAAACCAGTGCTGACCTGCATTGGTAGAAGGGATTTCCTCACTGGGAGATGTCTGCATCAATGAAATCCCAGGTCTAACAATAAAAACCCAACAGTATTCCCCATAGTGTAATAATGTTCAGAACACAACAGGCACCCAAGGGCTGTGGGATAATTGGTCAATAAATTATCTCTTGCGTTTGTATGTTTGGACACTCCTTACCACTGTGTTTTCTAACATGGCGGAAGTTCCATGAAAGGTAGAGGCAAGACAGGGAAGGCTCTAAGGTTGCCATTTTGCTGTTGAGAGAATCCATGGAAATAAAGTAACTTGCCCACACTCAAAGAACCTCAGAGATGGTGAGGACCTCGGAGGCTGCCCGATTTGATGGGTATTAGAACAGAAATCAGGAATCCCCTCGATGTCATCACCTATAAGTGGTTATTCAGCCTCGGCTTGGAGACCTCCAATGATGGAAAACTCATTACCTCCTGAGGAAACCCACTGAATTTTTGAACTGCTTTGACTGCTCACACTATGAGCAACCCAGCCTAGAACCCAGGTTGCTAAATTCCCAGTCCAGCCCTCTGTCCATTCTGCCCATGGAGGGAAGAGAACGAGTATTTATTAAGTGCCTACTAGGTGCCAGGCATGGTACTAAGTACTTTACAAATATCTCATTTGATCCTCACAATCACCCAGGTGCTATTAGTATTCTTATTTTGCAGATGAAAAAACTGAGGCAGACAGTAGTGACTTGCCCAGGGTCACACAGCTAGTAAGTGATTGAGGCTGGATCTGAACTCAGACTGTACCACCTAACTTAGCCACCAGAGCTTAGCACACATTGTGCCTGGTACATAGTAGGCTTGTTGATTTGACTTAACCACTAGGACTTGAGATAAGAAGGCTCATTTTGGGTCCTTTGAAACAAAAATGACCCTGCTAATGATGAACAATTGTGTCCCCAGGCTTGTTGGGGGCTGGGGGAGCTTACCTTATGTACCCAATCCTTGCAGTCATGATCCTGCATGCATTTGTCCAGTGCTCCAGAGGACAGTACCAGCACAAAGTTCCGGGCTCCCATGACGCTCTGGATCAGCTTGTCTTCAAACTTGCCAGCCTCCAGCTTTTCCACGTCGATGAAGACGCTGAAGCCGTGTAGCTGCAGGTGTACCTTCAGAAGACTGGGAAGAGGGGCCCTCATCTACACATGCTCAACCCTCCCCACCGACTGGCTTGGGCTTAGCCAGGTTGGGTCCTTCTGGAGCCTTCAGGACAGGGCTCCCACCACCCTGCCCCTACCCCCAAACCCTCACCTGGCAAGCTGGGAGCCTGAGCTCCGGCGGTAGCTGATAAACACATCTGGGTTCTCACAGCTGGACTTGCAGCCGCTGCAAGGCAGGGGTGAGTGCAGCATCTCTGATGGCGCATGAGGGGAAGGAAGGAAGGGCCAGGGAAGACAGACATTGAAGGCAGCGTCATTCCTCTCCCCCTCTTCCCCTCCCACCCTCATTGACAAACAATCTCCTGTCCCTCCTGTCATTTCCCTTCCATGGAATTTCTAAGACACAAGGAAATCTGGCTACTGATGGGATAACGTTGCAAGGAGGTTGGCATGGATGCGGAGTTTCTTCCTTCCCAGACTGTTGGTAAAAGGACGACCTCTGTGCCTACAACTCTGTGTATGAGCACACACACACACACACACACACACACACACACAACTATCTGGGGAAAACCAAGAGTGACCCAGAATGAGGATCATAGAGCTGCAGAGCTGCAAGGGATCTTTGCGATCACCTCATCTAATCCTGTTGTATTAAGCTGAGGAAGCCTAGTCCTGGGGTGCTGGGGTGGTGGTGACTTGCCTGTCACTTAGCAAGTCAGGGACAGAGCCAAGCCTAGCTTTCAGATTTCCTGGCTCACTGTCTCAGTCTCTTTAGGAAAAATCTCACTGGACTCCAAAGAGTCTGAGGAAACTTGGGCTGAAATCCCATCTCTATGATGGGAGCTGTGTGACCACCCCACTGGGAGACCTTTCTGAAAAGGGGGGAAAATCATACCTGAAGTATTGAATTCACAGGATTATTGTGAGGATTGGATGAGGTTAAGTATGTACAATGTTTTGCAAAATGGCACATATCAGTTATTATTATCATTTGTTATGACTCTTCTTATTAATAGCTAGTATTTATGTAGCACATGTAATTTATCTAGCTGCACAAAGGCTCTGTAAAGTAAGTGCCACTGTCATCTCCATTTCAGGTTTGAGGAAACTGAGGCTGAGAAAGGGCAAGGGACTTGCCCAGGATTACACAGCCTAAAAAGAGTCTGAGGCAAGATTCCTTCTCAGATCTGCCTGACTCACCCCATCCTCTGTCTATTGCAACACCTAGCCGTCATTCCTCCTGCCTTTGGGAAGGAGGGAGCTGTTAGAAATACATGTTTGCTGAACAAATCAATGTGTCAAGAGGATCAACTTTAAAAATAAACCCTGGCTTTGGTGGGGGGCGGGGAAGAGGGTCCATCCAGACCTAGGAGGACAAAGAAGAACCTTAGAACATAAAATGTTAAGACCAAAATACCTTAGAGACTATAGATGGTAAAACTAAGACCCAGAGAGGGACAGTGACTTGCCCAAAGTCACATAGAAAGTCAGTGGCTGAATTGGGACTAGTATCTGTACCTCCTCAGTCCTAGCCTTGTGCTCTGCCTGCCATGAGTTGCCTCCATAGGTAGTGAGCTCCCCATCACTTGGAGGTATTCAAGCAGACGACCATTTGCAGAGGGTCCCATCTGAGGTCCCTACCTACTCTGAGATTCTATGGCCTGAGGCACAGAGTAGGATAGGGACATCTCACCACGGGCAGCAGTGAGGATCCGAACCCTGTGGAAACCGATGCTGATGCCACAGTCCTCCTGGAGCTGCTGCTCAGAGACTCGATGTAGGAGCGTGCGGTCCACACCACAGCTCACCAGCCCGTAGGTATACTGGCGGAATCGGGGGTCCAGGCTCCCCAGCCAGTCTGCAAGGTTGCTGCGATCACATGTCGCATAGTTCGCAAAGGTCTTCAGTTCTATGAGCTCCCGAAAGAACCTGCGGCCCCGGGGGGAGGCATAGGGTTAAAGTGGCAAGTGGACCCTGGGATCAGGAGTAGTATAGGGATAAACCATGAGTGAAGGTGGGTTGGACAATTAGCATGCACAGGAAGGGACTCAGCACATATGGAAAAGTCATGCCTGCCATGGGGCAGAGTGGGCATAAAAAGGGGGCTGTTAGGTATGGGAGGGGTAGAGCTCACCCTACAGCCTCCATACCTCTTGCGGGTGATGGCAGATTTCATTCCTAGGTCATCTCGAAGCTCTTCCTCTGTCAGACGCAGCAACAGATCTCCATCTATCTGATGCTCCTGGAGGTGAGCAAGAGGGGAGAGTTGGAAGGTGTGTATTTGTTGGTGTGTCGGGGGTGGGGTGTGTGTGGGGCACTCACAGGCTCTTTCCCTCCCTTGGGGCTGGTTTCTCCACTTCCGGAAGTGCTCTCCTCTCTCAGTCCACCCTAGTCATTCTCAGGCATCAAAGCTATGAGAGAGAATACAAGCTTCCCAGGATGTGTGTTGGGGATGTCCCTTAGGAAGTGAGTAGACTGGGGTGGAACAGACCCTTCAGATGGGTAAAATGTCATTTAACTTTGACCCAAAAGCCACCCTCTGCCTTCCCTCCAGATGCCTGAATTCCCACCATTAGAGTTGCTACATTGGGTTAAGGCATTGTTTCCAGAAGATCCCTCTTTACATGCAGATGTTGCCTGAGAATGGAAGCACACTAACAATGTCAGGTCCTCCTACTATCCCCCCCCCCCCGGGAAGAACGAGGCCAGAAAGGATGAGAAATAGGATGTATATATTTTGAAGGGTTAGGAAAAAGATCTGGGATTAGGAAAGGCGCAGAGCCCAGACTGCTGTTTCCCAGAAGGCAGTGCGTCAATGTGGGGCCCCAAGTGAAGAGGCAGAGAAGCCATGTGAGGGCAGGAAGTACCTAGAGGATGTGAGGGGCCCAATGTATCCGTGTGGGATGGTAGGGAGGTCCTTACCCAGAAGCGCTCACAGTACTTGGAGAAGCCAATCTGCTGTAGCCAAGTCTGTACCTCAACCTCCTTCCAACTGGGTACACAAGGCAGGATACGTCGGGGCACTTCCTCACCCACCAGGCGCAGAGCCCGCTTAGCCAATGCTGATATGGTACCGTTGGTGGAATAGGAAACCAGACGCTTCAGGCTCTGTGTGGCTCCAATCTCACTAAACACCTAGAGGATGGACACCGGAAGGTGGTACTGCCCAGGAAGATTAGAGGAAGGCATAGCCCTGCAAGGGCCCAAGGAACCCACTTTAGGTCCCTGGTACCGCAGCCTAGTATGCCCCAGATCCTTGATGATCCCCAAACCCCTCCTCTAAGATCCCTTCTAGTCTAGACCTATGATCCTATGATTTTTCAAGCCTGACTTTCTTTCAACAGGTCCAGACAGTCTTCTCTTAGCCTAATCAAGAGCAGAGAGGGCAGAAGTAGAGAATCAATGAGGGCAAAAGCTAGGAAAACCAAGGTCCTACATTTAGGGCCATTCAGGTTGCCAAATGTCCTGGATTTTGCATCAATGTCTTGTCTGGCTGTTTTCCTTACAGTCCGTCTTGCTATTCCCTGCGTCCTGCCTGGCTTCAGTCACGTCTGACTCTTCGGTGACCCGATCTGGGGTTTTCTAAGCAAAGATACTGGAGTGGTTTGCCATTATCTACTCCAGCTCATTTGACAGATGAGAAAACTGAGGCAAAAAGGATGAAGTGACTTGCCCAGGGTCACACAGCTAGTAAGTGTGTGAGGCTGGATTTGAACTCAGTTCTGTGCTACCTAGCTGCCTTCTGCCACTTTTAACTTTCTCACTATTCTTTTTCTCTTCACTTCCCCTGTTATCTCCACTTCTAGGCCTTGTCATCCCCTATTTATCCTCTAAGTCTCTGTTATCCCTTTCCACAATCCCATCATTCCTCTCTTCCCTCACTGTCCCTGGGTGGCCCTCTTTTCTGTTTCTCCTCCCTCCTCCTGCCACTTTTCTCTTCATCTTCCATTCCATTCCCATTTGTGGTCACTATGTCTATCATTCTTATCTCCTATCCATCCCCCATAATTTCCTCCCTCCTCTATCCCTATCATTCCCCTCCTCCTTCACCATCCTTCACCACCCCCCCTCTCCATCCTCATGTCTTCTCATCATGTCCTCCTCTCCTCCCATCATTCTCCTCCTCATCCTCCATTGAATTATCATTCCTGTCCTCCATTCTCCCCCCCCATTCCCCTTCTCTTTTCCCAATCCCTGTCATTTCCCTCCTTCTCATCCATCTGCTATATATGGCACCAGGTGAGAGCTTAATAAATGCTCCACCCATCCATCCATCCATCCATCCATCCATCCATCCATCCACCCATCCACCCATCCATCCATCCATCCATCCATCCATCCATCCACCCATCCATCCATCCATCCACCCATCCACCCATCCATCCATCCACCCATCCATCCATCCATCCACCCATCCATCCATCCATCCACCCATCCATCCATCCATCCATCCATCCATCCATCCACCCATCCATCCATCCATCCATCCATCCATCCATCCATCCATCCATCCATCCATCCATCCATCCATCCATCCATCCATCTATCCTCCCTCTCTCTATGCTCCCAAAGTCCTTCCCTCATCCATTCCATCCTCCTCCTGCCTCTTCTCTTTTCTTTCCTCTCCTGGACTCCTCATCTCGCCTCTACCCCGATCCGTTCACCCCTCACCCCGCACCCCTACACACCTTACTCTTGCCCTGGAGACTCTTTATGGCCGCCTCGGCGCAGAGGTAGAAGGCCCCTATGCACTGCGCCTCCAGGCGCGAGGAGTCGAGCAGGGGCACGAGGCGCTGCAGGTCATCGGCCGCCCGACCCTGGCTCGTGTCGCTGGCGTCCACCAAGCAGCGAGCGAAGCCCCCGGGGTCCAGGGAAGCCACGAGAGGCTCCACGAGGGCCAGGGTGCCCGAACGCTCCACCTCGCGCTCGATCTCCTTGTTGGTGGCCAGCACGGCCACGGCCAGGCAGGCATGAAGCCGGAGCAGCTCGTCCTCCTTGGAGAAGGCCAACGGGAAGAGCCACTCGGCTGCACGCTTTTCCACCATGCACCTCTGTGCCGCCTGGCCGCCGTGCAGGGCGCAGTTGGCCAGCGCTAGGGCGCAGTGGCGCAGGAGCGCGGAGTCTGTGCGGCGGCACCAGAAGAGTACCGCGTCCAGGCCTCCGGCTGCTATCAGCCGCTGGCACGTCTCCTCCGAGTGCTTGAACATGTGCTCCAAAATGCCCGCGGTGCTGCGCGCAAGCTCCAGCGGCTCCCGCTCCTTGGCCAGGTTCAGGATGACACCCAGCCCGATGCGGGCCACCCGGTCCCTGAAGGGAGATGGGGGGGGGGTGGGAGATGTTGGAGGAGGGTGGCAGAGCCAAGAGGCCGGCAGAGGACCCTCGGGGCTCAGCCGCTGACTCCATGGGGGTGACCTTCGCAAGTCTAGGGGGAACATAACTCGAGTTGAGATCAGAATTGAGGAGGTTGAGATTTCAGTTCAGACTTCATAGCTGTGCTGCCTTAAACACGTTCTTCATCCTTAAAATCAGAAGCTTGGTAACTGACTGGTTCAGAGATCTAAAGTTGGAAAATATCTTAGAGGCCATAGAGCCCAACACTTTCATTTTACACATGAAGAAACTGAGGCCTAGAGAGGTGACCTGTGGGGTCTAAGATCACAGATTGAAGGGACAAGGCTTACTTGCACTAAGGTCGTATCCCACTCCATCCACTGAAAACAAAATTGGTAACTGACTATGCTGGTGGGACTGTGGAAAGTTAGGCACAGTTGATACACTGTTAGTGGAGTTGTAAAGTGGCCCAACCATTCAGCATCATTATGCTGGAAAAGTGAGTAAGTGGTCTGCCTACACCCTTTGATCACTGATACTACTATTGAGCACGTAGCCCAAAGAAATCAAAGACAAAAAACCGTGGTGTAATATATTTTAAAAACTATTCCTATCAGCACTTTTTTTGTGGTACCAATGAAATGGAAATAAAATAAATTGGGGAATGGCTAAAAAAAAAAAAGACAAACTATGGTATATAAATACTATTGTGCAAGAATAAATAATGAATAAGAGGAATTCAGGGAAACAGAAAGATTTGTATGGACCGTTGAAATACCTACAACAATATAAGCAAAAAGATCATTAAATTAAATTGTGAGTAATGGGAAAATCAATGAAGATCCCAGAGAAAAGGTACAAAAACATATTCTCCATAGTAGAAGTCAGAGGATTAAAAGGACAAAATATTAGATTAAATTAAATTAAATTAAATTTAACTGTCAGTTTCTTTCTGGGGTATTTTTGCTTCGTTGCTCAAAGCTATCTTTCCTTCTATGGGGTAGCCAAGTGGTGAAGTGGAGAGAGCTCTGGGCCTGGAGTCAGGAAGATCTGAGTTAAAATCTGGCCTCAGACACTTACCAGCTTTGTAACCCTGGACAAGTCACTTAGCCCTGTTTGTCTTAGGTCCTAGTCTGTAAAATGAGTTGGAGAAGGAAATAGCAAAACACTGCAATATCTTTGCTAAGAAAACCCCAGTGTGATCACGAAGAGTCAGCCATGACTAAACAACAATCTTTCTCTCTAAATTTGCTACTCTATCCAATTCTGTTCAAGTATTTCTTAAGCACCTACTATGTGCCAGGAGCTAGGTTAGGTACTGAGAACACAAAGACCAAAAAAAAAAAAAAAAAAGGAATAGTCGTTGTTCTCAAAGAGTACATTCTTCCAGGGGAGACAGCATGTATACATATAAGTTGGCAGCCTGATACAGTGGAAAGAACTGAGTCAGAGCACCGGGTTCAAATTCTGGTTTTTCCACTTGCTACTCATATATTCTAAGGCAAGTGATCCTCTCTGAGGGTCAGTTTTCTCAATTGTAAAATGAGGGGATCGAACTCAATAATTTCAAAGGTCTCTTCTATCACTAAATCCATTTATGGTCCTAAGTATGTTGTTTTTTGTCTAGGAAATGAGGTTAAGCAACTTTCCCAGGGTCACACAGCTAGTAAGTGTTTTGTGTCAGGCTGCATTTGAACCCAGATCCTCCTGACTCCAGAGCCGGTGCTCTATCCACTGCACCACCTAGCTGTCCCAAGTATGAGTATGTACAAAATACCGGTAAGGTACCAATATAGATCAGCAACGCATGTGTCAGAGACAGGATTTGAACTCCGGTCTTCTTAACTCCAAGGCTAGCCCTTTATCCACTGTCTCATATTCACTGATCTCAGTAACAGACATATTGTGTATTATTTTGTAATGCTGTCATCTGAGTGCGTGTCATGTCCTCCCACTAGACTGGAAGCTCCATGCCAATAGAGGTAATTTCTCAGCCAAACTCTGTATCCCACCTAGTGAATAGTAGGTGCTTAATCTACATTTTTAGAATTGGTTTAATTTGCTTGAAGTAGCCCATTTCAGAGTCAGATAATTATAGATAAAGAGCTACAAGGAGATTATCTCAGAGATTATCTAGCCCAATCCCCTCATTTTACAGATGAGGAAACTGAGGCCCAGAGAAGTTAAATGATTTGCCCAGGGTCATCCAGGTAGTAAGTGGCCGAGTCAGGATTTGAACCCCGTTGTTCAGACTCTAAACCCGGCACTCTTCATGACACAGCCTGTGGAGTTTGCGATTTCCAAAATCAGCCCTGGAGGACCAGATAACCTGGTCTGAGAAGCCTGGACCTGAGCAGCCTACAGCATGGGGAAGGAGCAGGCAATACCATTGCCTGTGAGAGATTCCTGTAGAATAAAGAGGGAGGTAGGGCCAAGAGTGGAAGATGAGACAATATTTTGTGACCTTGAACTCCAGATCTCCAGGCCAGCTAATCTGTGACCTCTTGACCCCAGATTCAGGGAAGCCTAAGAGACAGAAACAGACAGGTCTCCAACCTGGTCTCCTCCTGACTGACTCCCTTATTTGACTCTATGCGTCAGGTTCTCGCTGCCCACCCCCACCCCCACCCCCACATCCTGTCCAGAATCCTCCATCCCCAGTACCAAGAGGCAGGATGAGATCATATCTATATATGGATCAGAACTCTGAGAAGGAGCCAGGAGAGTGAGGGGAGTCAGAGGAGGGTAGGCAAGGAAAGCCTTCTCCAGTTCGAATTCTCCTCTGGGGCCTGCTCCTGCCCACCTTGTCATGGGATCCAGAGAGAACCATGGTGATGTTAGGACCCCCTTCCCACCCCTCACCCCCTCAGCCCCAGGGTCTCAATACTGGGGTACTGATGGATGAGTGGGAAAGATGGTAGGGCCCTTAGGAGGAGGAAGTTGAGAAGGGAAGGATGATTTAAGAGGGAAAGAGGTTAGGTCAGTGTCATCTCTGTGTTATATACGTGAGCACTCATTGATAGAAGGATCTGTGCCTTTTCTCAGGCAGCTTGTCTCTGACTCCATTCCTGTAACCATCCCTCTGTTCCTCTGCCTCCCTTTCCAATCACCTGGGAGCCCCAGGCTCTTCTCCTTCCATTCAGAGGCCTAGATCTGGCTCTAGAACCCCACCCCCGGCTGGTAGAAATAACCAGAAGGGTTGTCATGAAACATGAAAGTAGTAGGATTTGTGTGTATGGAGGGGTTTACTCCCCCACCCTCACCCCCCAGCATAGACACAACTCCTCTGGGCACATGGGAAGGAGAGCGAAAGGGAGGATTCCAGCACATTTACACAACTAAGGGAACATAGGAGGGAATTTGTCCTGCTTCCCCTAGTACCCTTCACTGGACCAGGGAGATTAATTATACTATACTACAAAAATCCTATACTATACTACAAATCCTATACTACAAAACTTTGCTAAATTTAATGCAACTCCCCATTTTACAGATAGGGAAAGTGAGACCTAGGCACTTCCCAGGAACTGTACCACCTTCGGCTCCTGTACTGCTACGGAAGGACCAACCAAACTTTTAACTCTGTAATATTTTCCAAATTTTTCTAGTTCTGTAGCCTGGTCAATAATATATGAGGATATTTGCCATTTAGGATTTTTGCCAACTTCTGTAAATGCCGCCCTTCTTTCTTGGCGGTAAATGAGTTGATGATACTTGCCAGAGAACATTTACATGCATAAGTAGTTACATTGGTAAACTGAGGCTGGATCCACCTTAATAACAGAATCCTTGATTCATATGTAGAATCCAAGGGGTGAGGGATGGGGTAAAACTGTAACACCTTAAAGCAAAGGAGCTGTTGCTTTCTCTTGAGATGAAAGCCCAAACGCCTCACTTTACAGATGGGGAAATTGAGGTGGAGACTTTCCAATAACTCTCTGGACTCTGTCCAATAGCTGTCCATCTCAGTTCCCATGTACTATCCCCCTTGGGACATCCAAGCACCTTCTTCCAATCCCAGGGACCCAGAGCCCCAGGGATCTCTAGGCCCCCTTACCTATTTTCAGCCACCAGGATCTGCTCCAGCAGCTGAGCCGCCAGCACTCGGGTGTCCAGCTCGGGTGCCTGCAGCAGCTGTAGCAGAAGGTCGAGGCCTCCTTCCAGGCGGATGGCCTCACACAGCCCCTTGGCCACCTCACGACCCACAGTGGGGATGACCCACGCCTCCTCCACCAGCTGGAACACTTCGGACAGGCCGGTGCCCACCGCCTCCGGGCTGCCCGCCTGCTTGAGCCCCGACAGCGCCAGCTGCAGCTCGGGCAGCACCCGCTCCAGAGCCCCCTGCACCTCTACACTGGCCCCCGGCGACACCTCCCGGGCAATCCCACCACCCACTGCCCACCAGCTGCCTCCTGTGCTCCTGGGTACGGGCACTGACAGCCGCTCGGGGCCTGACATGGTGAAGAAGCGGCAGAGTTTGTAGGCGGAGAAGAGCAACGTCAAGACCATAGAGGCCGAGTGGTCAGGCGAACATCCCTGAGGATCAGGGCATGGGCTCGGAGGGACAGGACCGCGAGAGGTGGTCTTCGGGGGGTCGGCAGGGGGGAGTTGGGAGGAGGGATGGAGGTTGGAGCCGGAAATGGAGCGGAGGTGGGGGGCGGGTGGAGACTGATGGAAGGAGTTGGAGGGAGAGAGGAAATGGAAGAGGGATGGAGAGTGAGAACTGGAAAGGAGGTGAGGGGTCGGGGACTGGGAGAGGAGATGGAAGGAGCGAGATGGGTCAGCTGTTGTGGGAGGCAAGCTAGGCTGGGAATGGAGCGGGGAGGGGGTGGGGAGAGGTTTGCAGATGCGATTGGGGATAAGCAGGGAAGGTGACGACAGTCCCAATGATGAGATAAAGAGGTTTGGGGGCAGGGATGGAGGATGCGGAGATGGAGAGCGGGAGGGGGAGGGAGGTGCCCAAGAATGAGGCGCTGTGGTTTCAGGCTGCTGATGGAGCTGGCGGTTGGCTCTGTCCGCGGTGCTCGCCAGGCCAAGGCAGGGCTCAGAGGAGGCCGAACAAAGCCACTTCACTGGGAGCCTCGGAGTGCTTAGCAAAGACCCCGCCTCTGCCACTGAGGGACAGCTGGAGAACGGAGAGCCCGCCCAGCCCGGCCTAGCTTAGCTCTGGCTCAGGCCCCGCCCCTCCTCTCCTCTGCAGCCACCCCAAACTTAAGGTCTAGGGAGGAGCTGCTTCCTGCTGGCCCACCCCTTGGGAGAGCTCCCCTTAAAAAGGGGGTGCATCCCTCCTCAGGGCACCCCAGGAATGCCTGGTGGCTCTCTAGGAACCACTAGTGTCTCCTAGCTATTCATAAAAGATTTATCCAGATGAATTTACAAATGACTTCTATAAAAGCTTTAAAGATTAAACCTTATACTACAAAAATTTTGCTAAACATTGGAGAAAAAAGGCACCCTATCCTTTTTTAAAAGAATGTTATTTTTCTCAATTACATGTAAAATTATTTTTAACATTCATTTTATATAATTTTTGAGTTCAAAATTCCCTCCTTCTTTTCCCTCCCCCCCTTCTTGGGAAGGTAAGCGCTTTGATATAAATTATAAATGTGAAGTCATGCAAAATATATATCCATATTAGTGATATTGCAAAGAGAACACAGACCAAAAACAGAAAAATAAAGAAAGTTTAAAAAACACTATGCTTTGATCTGTGTTCTGACTCGGTTGGTTCTTTCTCTGGAAGACAGCATTTTCCATCATAAATCCTCTGGAATTGTCTTGAATTATTGTATTGCTGGGAACAGCTAAGTCATTCACAGTTGATCATCATACAATATTGCTGTTACTGTGTACAATGATCTCCTGGCTCTGCTCACTTCACTTTGCATCAGCTCATGTAAGTCTTCCCAGGTTTTTCTGAAACCATCCTGCTTGTCATTTCCTATAGCACAATAGTATTCCATCACAATCATATACCACAACTTATTCAGACATTCTCCGATTTATGAGCATCCTTTCAATTACGTATTATAATACAAAATTCCTTATGTATTATACGCCAGGCTGCTCAGAATTAGATCAATAAATGAAAAAAAGCCTAGAGCAAAATACAGCATTCATTTATGTTAAAACTTACCCACCCCCAAAAGTAAAAATACATACATACATATACATACATATGTGTGTGTGTGTGTGTGTGTGTGTGTGTGTGTGTAAATCCAAGAGCTAGTATTGTTGCAGTGGGGAAATATTGTAAACACTCTCAGTAAAGCAATGACATCCCTTCTCCCTTTTATTATTTGACCAAATACTAGAAATACTAGCTATAGCTTATGATAAGACAAGGTGATTAATAACTACAAATTACAGAATGCAAAAAAAAATCAAATCAGAAATAATCAAAACCAGGAAGAAATTATAAAAAGAAATAATTCTGTTCAGAATAATTACAAAATGCATAAAATATCAGAATTTAATCTACCTATTTTAACCTATTTAACCTATTTTTATTCAGAACTTAACAAACAGCAGCTAGGTTGCTGAGTGGATAGAGCACTGGCCCTGGAGTCAGGAGGACCTGAGTTCAAATCTGACCTAACTTACTAGCTGTGTGACTCTGGGCAAGTCACTTAACCCCAATTGCCTCACAAAGAAAAAGAACTTAGCAACCAGCAAATAATATGAGCGATTCCATATTAGATGATATTTATATTATATGCTTTAAGTTAAGTAACTTGCCCAGGATCACACAGCTAGAAAGGTTCTGAGGTGTCTAGAATTAGTAAGGTGTATTGAAATAATTGAAGCCATACCCATTGTTCAAGATTAGGTGAGAAGCATCAAATCTGATTGATACTGGTTAAAAACCATAAAAGTAGATCAATAGAACAGACTTGGTACAATAAAACTGAGTTTAATAAACCCAAGGAGAGAAACTACTGGGGAAAGAACTCATACTTTATCAAGAATTGCTTGAAAAACTGGGAAGTAGTTGAGTAAAAAAATGAGTTTAAACCAACATTTCACACCACATACCACAATAAGCTCCAAATGGATAAGCAACCTCAATGTAAAAGAGCATATAATATTAAAAATTAGAAGAGAACGAAAGAACTTTTCAGAACTATGGTTAGAATGACTAGTGAGAAAATATGCTTGATGTGAATGTATCTGTAGAGCCTATATCAGATAGCATGCCATCTTGGGGAAGGGGAGGGGAGGGAGAGGAAGAAAATTTAGAATTCAAAATCTTAAGGAAGTGAATGTTGAAAACTAAAAATAAATATATTTTTTAAAAGAACTATGGTTAAAGGTTTGGTCTATAAGCAAACAAAGGAGAGAGGAGATTAAAAAAAGTCAAATGCAATAATTCATGTGCTACAGTTTGTTAAACCATTATCCAACTGGATCCAGGAACATTGATGCAGTTTCCATTTTTTCCCCTACCATTAAAGTGCTATGAATATTTTGTTATATTTGGGAACTTCTTTCTGTCTTTGATCTCTTTGCGAGGGGGTGGGGGGACTGGGGAGGGTGGGATTAGGGGCTGGGGGGAGTGGGGAAGGAATTCACCCGGTAGTAGGATCACTGAGTCAAAGGTCATGAACAAATACACGAGAAGAACGGAAGGAAACACAGACAAGCAGGACAATTTTGAAAGTTACATGTTGAATTTATTACATACTTTAAAAAAAAAGCAAGTTATACAAAGTATCTACAATTCATTTGTTTCATGTACAATTCATTGTCTGGTCACTAGGTGGTGCAGTGGATAGAAGTAAGATGGAAACGAAATGAATATTCACGAATTGCCTTGGAGAATGGTGGCACCCATGGTGGCATGTGAATGTAACAGAATTATTGCCATATAAGAAATGAGGAAAAGGAGGAAATCAGAGAAGTATGGTAAGATTCATATGGCCTGATGCAAATCAAAAAAAAGTCAAACTAGGAGAATAATACACACAGTGACTACAGTAACAAAAGAAAATGATTCTAACAGGTGGTCAGACTGTGATTATTTGTTGTTTCCAAGCTTTGTACCAGCAAAAAAAAAAATGGTGAAACTTCTTTCCACTTGGGAGAGAGTTGAGGGATTGTGGGTACAAAGTGTTAAATACACTGAAAGAGACAGTTTCTGTATCAGTTTTGCTTGTTTTCATCTGTCCCAATGGAGGATTCTCTAGTTAGAGGGGGAATGTCAGGAAATGACCATGGTATGAGAAGAAAAGATATCAAGAAGACATTTTTGTTTTTTTAAGACTCATGAAGGTGTAGAAAAGAATTCCCAGGTTTGGAATCAGAGGACCCGGATTTAAATTTCAGCTCTGCTCTACGTGGGCAAGTTACTTTCCTTGTCAGGGTCTCAGTGTTCCCAATTGTAAAATGAGTGATTTGGGCTAGGTGACCAGAAAAGTTCCATCCTCAGAATTAAAAAACAAAAACAAACACAAAATGCTACCCCAAAAAAAGCAGTCACATTTGGCCCCCAGGCCTCGAGCTGCATTTTCTTATCCTCTCTCTAATCTTTTGTTCTCATGAATGGGCTGAGGGCTGTGGGGCCCCTATTGTCCCCCCTTGCCTCAGTTTACCCCTTGGTGAAATTCAAATCTGCTCTCTCTTTGGGGCCCTCAGGGAGAGGAAAGCTTTAGTCTGCTTCAAGCTTTGTTGTCCCTCCCCCTTCAGAAAGGTTTAGTGGAAAGATTGGATTTAGAATCAGAGGTTCAGGGTACTAACTCTGGTTCTGCTTTGCACTAAATGTGTTACCTTTGGTGAATTACTTCCCTTCTCTGTGTGTCAGGGTTTGGTTTGGTTTTATTTTCCTGCAAAATGCTCGTTGAGCTAAGGTCCCTTTCTCTTCTAAATCTTATGATCCCATGGTGCCTGGGGTCGTGATAGCCGTTGTGGCATAAAGTTTCTCTCCCAACTCTATCCCACCCAAGACCCCATAAAGAGGAGCAGAAAAAATGAAAATGAAAAAAATGAAAAGAGGAGGACAGACCTTTGCAGATCAAAAGTCCTTTCCCACTTCCTTATTTCCACCTCTCTCCAGGTCATTCAATAAAGAGGATGAAAATGTTGTTCTTTCCTACTCCCTCACTCAGAGCCCAGAGGTCTGTTAACCAGTAACCAGCAGGAGAGGAGCAAAAGGTCAGGGTCGAAATTCTGACATGCCCCTGATTTTTTCAGATTCCCTCCTCCTCTATGGGCTTTTCCTTTTTTTTTTTTTTTAACCACCTATTCCAACCAGAATGGGTGAGTGAGACTCAAAACCATGTCCTTTGAGAAAAAGAGGAATAGTTGAAGAAATAGGGGATGTTAGCAGAGAAGAGAAGGTTTGGGAAGGGCATGAGAGTTGTCTTCAAATATCTGAAGAGGTGGAGGAGAGATTAGACTAATGTTGTGTCTTTCCAGAGAGTAAAACTTTGTAGCACCCATTGCAAGAAGGAATTAGATTGCTTTTTAATATTTGGAAGGAATTAATAATCAGAGCTGTCTGGCAATGGAAGGTGGTAAGCTCTCCTTATTGGGAACTATGCAAGCATAGTCTGTGTGCTTTATAGGGGACTTCTCCATGGGATAGGACAAGATAATAATGATTATAGCTCACATTTCTACAGTTCTTTTAAAGTTTGCAAAGCATTTTATATACACAAGGACATTTGAGCCTCACCATAATCTTCTGGGGGAGGTGCTTACTTTTAAACCCATTTTACAGCTAGAAAAGTTACAGTGGCTTGCCCAGTTTCACACAACATTTGAAGCAGAATTTGAACCTGGGTCTTCCTGACTCCTAGTCCAATGCTCTATTTACTATGCAACATTGCTGATCAAAGTTCCCATCTGATTCTGAGCCTACAATTCCTGAATATTCGAAACACTACAATTTTGTGATAAAATGTAATGAATGTGATCTATTTTCCATCACTGGACTAACATGGAGGTTTGAGCTTTAAAATGCCCTTAAAACAAGTACTACACTGAATTCCATTTTCCTCCAAATTTTCCCATACCCACTTAGTGCTTGCAGAATTTTTAAAGAGGGAGAGTAGTAGTATTCCTTCTTAGCTAGGACATCTCTGGCAGATGCATTTGACCTTCTGGTCATTGGGCAGGCAGGGAGGGGAGAGGTTGGGCAAACAAAGTGAGGGTACCTCCTCCTTCCTTCCCTCCCCACTTCTTTTCAGAGTTCCTCACTCAGAGCTCACAGTAGTTCAGCACCAGTCTGAGTCCCAATACGGAGGGACATGTCCCCCACCTCCCTCCTAGTGGTCCTCCTTGTCTGTGCTGCTTCAGCTGATCAAGGTAACAAGTCCCAGTGAGGGTTGGAGAGGGACACCAACTCTTATGCCCATTCACTTCTCTGCTCATGGGCAGACATAAGCAAGAAGGGTCTTGGGTGCTTGGGGGCGCCTGCCTAGCAGTAGGACCAGCTGAGACAAGTCTGATCCCCCCTCTTCTCCCCTGGTCCCCCTCCCCACCCAATCCAGAGTCATGCCAAGGTCGCTGCACAGAAGGCTTCAATTCCAAAAAGAAGTGTCAGTGTGATGAACTCTGCTACTACTATCAAAGCTGTTGTGCCGATTATGTTGAAGTCTGCAAACCCCAAGGTATGGTGCCTGCCTCCTTGCCCATGTGACTGGGGCACCACATATTTGCAGGGCTGCTGGGAGATCAATTTAGGAAGGGGTCTGGGCTCCCTGTTTAGGGTGGGAAGGGGATCATCTCGAGCTATCCTGGCAAGTTTCTAGCTGTCTAATCATGGGTAAGTAATATGGCCTCTCCAAGTCTCAGGGTCTTCATCTGTAAAATGAGAATAATCATACCTGTAATACCCCACAGGGCTGCTGGGAGAGCTGTGATAATATGCTAAGTGCTTTGTAAATCCTACAATGGTATAAACATGTCAATTGTTATTATTGTCATTATTGTTAGTGATGGTAGTCAATACAGTAGTAGTCAATAAACCGATCAATAAGCATTTATTAAGCACCTACTCTATGCTAGGCACCATGCAAATCATTAGGGATAGGCAAAACCAGTCTCTACCCTTAAGGAGCTTACATTCTAAGGGGGGAGAATAGTAGTATTTCTTCCCAGCTAGGACCAATGCTGGGGGGGGGGCAGCGCCGATCTCACCCCTCCCCCTCCTGAGGTATGTGTCTCTTATACAACTTACTTTTCTCCAATGACGGTGTTGGAGGTTCAAGACTCTTTCTTTCCCTAGTGAATCGTGGAGATGTGTTTACCATGCCTGAGGATGACTACTCATACATTGAGTATGGCATCCAGGGCACCAGTGCGCCAGTCAGCATCCAGTTACCTGACAGCATCACCGCTGCAAGTAGTGCCCAGTTCACCACGACAGATTCCTTCACCAACACTGGACAGGAAACCTCCCAGGATGCTGACTTCAATGTGTACCAAGATCCGGAAACCACCACTGAAAGCCCTTTTATAGAACCTGAAGAAGAAGAAGAGCAAAAGGAAGAAGTGTGCAGTGGGAAACCTTTTGATGCCTTCACTGACCTCAAAAATGGCTCCCTTTTTGCTTTCCGAGGTGCCTGGGGTGGGGGGGCAGAGAGCTGAGGGGGTACTGAGCCAGAGGAGCTGGAGGGGATGGGGGTGGGGTAAAAGGAGGTGAGGGAAGTCCTAGGTTTGGGAAAACCATCTACTCAGGGTCTGCTGCTCTCCCTTTCTTCCCCTTGGAAATTCCAGGGAAGTATTTCTATGAGATGGATGAAAAAAGTGTACTTCCTGGGTACCCCAAAAGGATACTGGATGTCTGGGGCATTGAAGGGCCCATTGATGCTGCCTTTACCCGGATCAACTGCCAGGGGAAAACCTACTTCTTCAAGGTGGGAGTGAAAATAGAGTGGTCTGATGAGAGAAGGCCCCAGGGGAAGGAATTTCTGGGGAATGTCTCAGGAGGGGAGAAGGGCTAAATATTCCTTTTGAGAAATGCCAAGCACAAAGGATACAGTATGATTTGTAAAGGAAGATGGGTTAGCTTGGAACACTGGGTCCTTTGACACCAACTCTGAGGCTGAGGGCACCGCTGGAATTCCAAGGGCAGGAGATACGCAGCCTTTGGGGGTGGGGAGAGGCATCTTCCTTGGGCAGGCAGTGTGATACAGAGGAAAGAGCATCAGATCTGAAGTGGGAGAATTTGGGTTTGAATTCTGACTGCTACTCTCTACCTGTGTGATTTTGGGTAAGTCACTTCACATCTCTGGATCTCTGTAAAGTGAAGGGATTGGATTAGATGACCTCAGAGATCCCTTGCAGTTAAGATCTATGATCCCAGCCTCGTTTCCCACAGGGCAGCTTGTATTGGCGCTTTGAGGATGGCATCCTGGACCCGGGTTTCCCAAAAAACATCTCAGATGGCTTCAGGAATATTCCAGACAATCTTGACGCTGCTGTGGCCCTCCCTGCCCACAGCTACAATGGCCAAGAGCGTGCCTACTTCTTCAAAGGTTTGAGGGTGTAGTGAGGGAGGAGGGAAAAGGAGAGGGAGGATCCTAGCCATGTAATCAGCTCCCCTGACCCCATAGCACAGTCATCCAGAGTGACCTTAGGAGTATATTTGCTCCATTTTCTAGGCCTGATCCCCTATACAGTGGATATCTGGCCACTTACGCCAGAGATCCCTTTGTAATTGTTTGTGCCAAAGCCTCTACCTGCATCCCCATGCTAGGACAGTATTGAAAATCAGCACTGATTTTTCCTGTTTCGTCAAATACCCTAGTGGCCTTCATCAAAAGCAATAGGAACAGCAGAGAGGCAGTTTGGCAAGGGAACCACACCCGAATGAAGAAAGGCCTGAGTTTGAATATCATTAACGAGACTTATTAGCTGTGTGACCCTGTGCCAGTTTAGCCTTTATAAGCCTCAGTTGGATCAAATGGGAGACTATATGAAACTGTTTTGTAAACCCTAGAGAAATCTCAACAATTGTTATCAAGGACCCTAAGACCATCTGATCCAATCCCCTCATTTTCCACAGAGGAGAAAACAGGCTGGGCTAGCTGAAGTGACTTAGAAAAATGGGTCTAGAATCTGCCCGGAGTCCCAGACCAGTGTCCTTTGCACTCCATCTCTAGGGTGGTTCTGGAGTCAGGAAGAAGCCCATGTGCCCCAAGGCTTTTCAGGTTGAGGAAAGGGAACATGAATTAATTAAGCCCCTGCTGTGTGCCAGGCAGCTAGGTGGCTTGGTAGATAGAGCACTGGACCTAGAGTCAGGAAGACCTGAGTCCAAATACAACCTCAGACACTAGCTGTGGGACCCTGGGCAGGTCGCTTAACCTCTGTTTGCCTTAATTCACTGGAGAAGGAAATGGCAAATCACTTCAGTATCCGTGCCAAGAAAATCCCGTAGACAGCTTTGGCATGTTATGGTTGATGAGGTTGTGAAGAGTCAGAAATGTCTGAATGACTGAATAAATGTGCCAGGTACTGTGCTAGGCCATTTCCAAATAGTGTCATTTGATCCTCACAATAACTCTAACCTCCCTAGCTGGGAGGCAGGTGCTATTATGACCCCCTTTTACAGGTGAGGAAATTGAGGCAGACATTGGTAAATGACTTGCCTAGGGTCACTAGAAAGTGTCTGAGGCTGGATTTGAACTCAGGTCTTCCTGACTCCAGGCCCAGCACTCTGTTCCCTGTGCCACCTAGTTAAATGAATAAGACTATTGGTAGTTGTCTATTTCTAACCCTTAATCCTGCTCTTTATAGGATTGTAGAAGTAGAATTGGGAGATCTTAACGATTATCTAGATCAATGCTCTTACTATACAGATGAGGGACCCACCGCCTAGGGAGGGGGAGTGACCTGGTTAAGGGTAAAGGTCAGATAGTCACTTCCATTTCGTGTTTGCCCTTCCCCATCTCTTAGGAAATCAGTTCTGGGAATATGAGTTCCAACAGCAGCCCAGCCAGGAGGAGTGTGAAGGGAGCACAGTGTCCACAGCGTTCGAACACTTTGCCGTCCTGCAGCGAGATAGCTGGCGGACCATCTTTGCAGTCCTCTTCTGGGATGGTGAATCAGGTATCCTACGCCCTCTCTGCTTCCAGGATAGTCACGTGGGCCAGGCACTGTCCTAAGCGCTGAGGAATTAATCAAGAAACAAAAGACAATGCCTGACCTCGAGGACCTTGCAACCCAACAGGGGAGCAGCAGGGCCTCCGGTGTTCCCTCCACCTCCTTCACCTGAGTCGTCAGCCCTGGGCATGGTTAACCCCTCCCTTCTTTTCCCCGTTCCCATTCGGTGTAGGTGGTGGCTGGGATGCTGATAGGGTATAGGAGGACTTGAGAGTGGGAGGAGGCCCCAGTGGGAGCCCACAGAGTTTATGACCTTACGATTTCTATTTGCTTAGCCCTAGACTTTGCTGCTATTGACCCAAGCCCAACTTGGCTCAGCTCAGACCCCACACTTCGGACTTTGTCTGGCGTGGTCCAGGAGGCATAGTCTGGGGGGGGGGGGGGGGGAGTTCTGGGCGGGGAAAGAGGGGGGGGGGGGGCTCAGAGGATTGGAATAGGGAGAGTCCCTTCCTCCAAACCCCAAGGTTGGGGGACAAGCAAAGGGTTTCCCCAGAGGTGATCTTCTGGAGGATGGGGCAAAAAGCAGTAGAGTGTCTGGTGTGGCGGAAGGCAGGAGGGCTGGGGTCTGTACCAACTCATGGTATGCTGGAAAAGAATACTGGATTTTGAGCCAGAAGAACTAGGCTCAAATCTCAGCTCTGCCACTTACTACCTGTGTGACTTTGGGAAAGACATTTAACCCTCTGGGCCTCAGTTTCCTCATCTGTAAATCAAAGGGGTTGGATTATAAGGTCCTTTCCAGCTCTAGATATGTGCTCCTATGATCCAGTTACCAGTTGTATGAACATAGGAAAGTCACTTCCCTTTTCTGGACCTCGGTCACTCTCTGTAAAATGAGAGGGTTGGTCTAGATGGTTCTGAGCGTGTTTCTCCTTGGGCATCAGGGAAGTGGGTACAAGAGTGTCAGAGTTGGAACTGGGGCTGTGTGTAGAGAGTTCTGTGGGCTATGTTTCACAATGACCCATTCTTTGCTTGGCCCCCCCAGAAGGAACAAGTGGCCCTTGGCTCATCAGTGAGCACTGGCACGGGATGCCCAGTAGGGTAGATGCTGCCATGGCGGGCCGCATTTACTTCTCCTCCACAACTTCTACTCACTCTGATTTGGTTCGGAAGCGCAAGGCCAAGGCCAAGGCCAAGGCCAAGGCTAAGGCCAAGCGCCTTCGTAAGCGTAAACGCTACGGGTCACGGAGTCGCCACTCCCGCCGCTCCCGGGACATCTGGGGTTGGCCATCTTCAGAAGAATATGGGGCAGACTATGACCTGGACTTCAACCTTGAATGGTTCCAACCATCCCAGTGTGAACCCATCCAGAGCATCTATTTCTTCGTAGGAGGTGCGCTCCCCTCTCCCCTCTCCCCTCTCCCTTTCTAGGCTTTCTGTCTTTCCCCTCCTTCTCCCTTCTCCCTTCCCCTTCTCTTCCTTCCCCCTCCCTCCCTTCCTCTCTTTCCCTCCCTCCCCTTCTTCCTTTCCCTTCCCCTTTTCTTCCTTTCCCCTCCATCCTTTCCTCTCTTTCTCTCCCTCCCCCAATCCCAGAGCCCAGTCTGCATCCTACTCCCAGTAACCATCTCATTCCGAAGGAGGCATGACCATGGGGCCAAGGGTGCGGGAGCTCTGGCCTGCCCCTCTCCCTCCAAATCCCTCTCCCCTCCCAGGGAAGAACAGCCTTCTCCCTTGGAGAAGGGGTGGGAGAGGGCTCTGGAGGCGAGCTGGGGCCAGGAAGGGTCTGGGCTGCAGACAGGAATCAAAGCCTCACTACACAAACACCCCGTTCTCTCTTTCAGACAAGTATTACCGGGTTAACCTTCGAACCAAGAGGGTGGACGATGTGACTCCTCCGTACCCACGCTCCATTGCTCGGTACTGGCTGGGCTGTCCAGCTCCGAGTGCTTTTGAGAAATGAACTGAACTGCCACAGCCCAAGCACCTCTGGGGGGCCCCTCAGACCCGATCCAATCTAGCAAAGATAGATTAAGGATATATACTATGTCCAGGGAACTGTGCGAGGCATATGAAGACCAAAAGAAAAATGGTCCCCATCATTGTGTGTGCTTTTAATAAAGTCCTTTTGGCCTATGTAGTACTTTCTAAAATTGTTATTGATCATCAATTCAGAGCTGAAAGGAAACCTTGGGGGCCACTGAGTCTGGCTCCCTCTGCCCATTTTGCAGATGAGGAACATGAGGCACTAAGAGGTTAAGTGATTTGCCTAGAGTTACACAACTAATAAGTGTCTGTCTGAAGCAAGATTTGAACTCAGGACTTTTTGGCTCTGAGGCCAGTACTCTAGTCCCTGAACCATACAGTTGCTAGTGGATGGGATACTGAACTTGGAGTCAGGTGGACACATGTTCAAATCCTGCCTCAGACATCAATTTATGTGTGTGACCTTGGGCAAGTCACATAACAAACCTCTTTCAGTCTCAGTTTTCTTATCTATAAAATGGTGATAATAGTGTTTACTAGGTCTTTGAGATCATCAAATGTGATAACATGTAAAACACTTACAGAAATGCTGTTATTATACCTCACTGTATATGTGAATATGAAAGAGAGGGAGGACCGCATGTGTAGATAGGGACCCACATGTGGTTAGGCCTGTCATGTGGTTCCAAAGGGGGCAGCATAGACATCTCTAGCCTCTTCTCCCCCCCATCCTTCTCCAAGGGATCCTTTCATTCCTGCCCAAAAGTTGGGGCCAGAGGCTGCTTTCTGCTCTCCTCAGAGAGAGGGGGTACTGAGCTAGAAGTATATCTATCTGTGCCCTTAAATATTATTAGTCTAGGGGATATGATAGGGTTTGAGCTAACACTTGATCACTTTGTCATTTCTAGGTGGAAGAGGGATCCCAAATTCTATATCTAAGGCTTGACTGCTTTCCCATCAAATAGCAGTTTCTCAATGAATAGACATAGCAAATAAACCCATTTACCCAAATCACAGCAAAACAGAAATCGCAGAAGGTATATATAGGAGAGTATCTACCAGACAATACAGAGTGAAGGAGCTCACCCATTGGAAATAAGATAACTCAGCTTAGCTGAGAAAGGGTCCTGGTTCTCACCCCAGGGGAAATTCCCCGACGTCTCTAGAGTAGCAAGCTGGGAATAGGGACGTGATGGAGACGGCCAGCTCCCCTCATGTTTCTCAGTCATTTCCTTCAGCAACCGGTCAGCCTCTTCCGTCTTTTCTCTCGAAGCTGGGAGCCAGAAGCTCCCAGAGCAATTGGACACTTGAAGAGTCCCAAAGATTTAAATTTGATGAGTCCCCCAAAAAAGACTTACCCAGAAGAGCCCCAAAAGAGACTCAGAGGGGACTGGCTGAGAACTGAAGCTCTCTCAGCTACTTGGCCTTACCCCTTCTGCAGGACAGGGCATTGGCCTCCACAGATAAGAAGAGTCATATGTCAGTGGGCTTTGGGACAGGGGTTACACATGCACATACACATACACATGTATGTATATATGCATGTGTGTGTTATTGTTCAGTTGTTTAGTCATGTCTGACTCTTCATGACCTTATGGACATAGCACACCAGGCCCTATGTCCCTGGTCGTGCTATCTCCCAAAGTCTATCCAAGCTCGTGTTTGTTGCTTCTATGACACTATCCATTCATCTCTTCCTCTACCATCCCCTTCTCCTTTTGCTTTCAATCTTTCCCGACATCAGAGCCTTTTCTCGTTATGTGGCCAAAGTATTAAAGCTTCAGCTTCAATATTTGTCATTCCAGCTCATAGTCTGAATGAATTTCTCTAAGTATTGACTGATTTGATCTCCTTACTGTCCAAGGAATTCTCAAAACTTTTCTCCAACACCACAATTCAAAAGAGATGATTCTGCACACTCAGCTTTCCTTAAAGTCCAACTCACCACCATACATTGCTACTGGAAAAACCATAGCTTTGACTCTACAGACCTTTGTCAGCAAGATGGTGTCTCTGTTTTTTAGTAGCTGTCCAGATTTGCCATAGCTTTCCTTCCAAGAAGCAAGCAACTTTTAATTTCATGGCCGCAGTGATCTTTGAGCCCAAGAATATAAAATCTGACACTGCTTCCATTTCTTTTCCTTCTATTTGCCAGGAAGTGATGGGACCAGTTGCCATGATCTTAGTTTTTGGGGTTTTTTATGTTAAGCTAATACATATGCTCATACAGGAAGTGCAGGGGCTACTACTCACGGGCCAGTCCCAGTCTGATCAGTATGGGAGCTTTGATCTGCTCTGTTTCTGTCCTGGGTCAGTTCACTCCTCCTTAGACAAAACCTTCATCCTGGTATCTTCACTATCCCAATACTGAACACACCGGGGACCCCAGAATCGGCTTAGCCCAGGGACCCCAAGATCACCTTAGCCCAATGTAGCTCAGAATTCAGAAATTCAAGCAATCTGTCAGCTTCAGCCTTCGATGTAACAGGGATCACAGATGTGTACTATCATGCCCTTCCTATCTTAGTTTTACAATCACCCTCACATATATCCATCCCACTGACACTCCCCAAAAAGTTTTCCCTTGTTTAGTAAAGAATACAAAAGAAAGAGGAGGCAAGGGAACACCAGTTCAAACTGATCAAAACCTCAACTGAGTCTGACAGTATATGCAACATTCCATACCCATAACCCCCCCCACATCAACAAAGCAGGGAGGGAGACCCATTTTCTCTTTTCTTCTTGGGGTTAGCATCTATATTCTGAGGTAACCTCTGTCCTGGTGGTAGAGGAGAAGGGGTGAGAAGGATGGGAAGAAAGGTATTAGGAACATTGTCTTTAAACCTGGGTGGGACATTTTATGAAGAATCTGCCAAGTTAGAGAACATTTAGTGGAGTGCCTATACCGGGGATGGGGAGGGGCTTTGAGACCATGCCTGGAAGGAACTGGGGATGTTTGTTTCCTTTAGAGGAGACTTAGGGAGACACAGTACCTGTTTTAAAGCATTCAAAATACTGTGATGGGTTAGTTAGGTAATACAGTAGAGAGAGAGGTGGGGTAGGAGTCAGGAAGACTTAAGTTCAAATCTAGCCTCAGGCATTTAGCTGTGTGACCCTGGGCTTCACTTCACTTCTGTCTGTCTCAGCTTCCTCACCTGTAAAATGGGGATAATAATAATGCTGGGAGGATCAAATAATTGTAAAGCTCTTAGCACAGTGACTGGCACATAGGAGGTGCTATATAAATGTTAGCTATGATGATGATGATTATGCCATGAATGAGAGGAATCCTGATCTGTTCACTTTTGAACCCAGAGAGAATGAAGGGGTCTAAGTGGCTGAGGTATATCAAGTCCTAACAAAGAGAGCTGTACCAGAGTGGGATGGGTGGTGTCAGCAAGCAGTGGGATCCACTTGTCTCATCTGAGATCTTCACGTAGAGGTTGGAAGACCACTTACTGAGAATACAATAGAGGGATTTTTTGTTTGGCCATAGTTTGGACAAGATGGACTTTGAAGTTCCTTCCAGACCTGGGATTTTATGAATTATGTGAAGGTGACGGATCTGTCTCGGTAAAGGCATCTGGGGATATCCATGAGGGGTACTAGGATCGGTGACCATGGTATGTGGCGGTTATGGGAGCGTGTAAATGCACTGACTATGGCAATGTTCCTCATCTATCTGGAATCCTTGTCAGTGTGGCTGTATGAATAGAGGGAGAGAGGAGTATAGAGGTCTGTGCCTGGCAGAGCTTAGGGAATGTGGGCATCCCCTACCTGAGGTCATCCTCTGATCCCTGGTCCCCTTCTCCCCAGCCCCCTAATAACTTTAATCTCTTGGTACTTCCATTCTCTAGGGAGATAACCTTTCATGAGCTGACCTAGTCTATTCCTTTGGTCTTGGTCAGATTCTATCCTTTCTATTCCTAGGCTGAGGCATCTATCTCTGGGAAATGGGCAGGGGCAGGAACCCCAAATTCATCTGCTCCCCACCACTAAAAATGATGCTGAGCATCTCTAGCTGCTCCATTAAGCAAAAATAATGCCATAAGGAAAGGACATGGAGTATGGCATATGGGATAAAGACTGCCCCTTGAAGCTAGAAAGACCTGGGTTCTAGATGACCCAACCTGGCTGTGTTACCCTGGACAAGTTCCTCAACTTCTCAGTACCCCCAGGCAACTTTGTGGTCTAGGGCTTCCCCCCCCCCCAGGGCCTCAACTTCCTCCTCTGTACAATGAGTTGGTTGGGGGCAGCTAGGTGGTGCAGTGGATAGAGCACAGGCCCTGGAGTCAGGAGGACCTGAGTACAAATCCAGCCTCAGACACATAACACTTACTAGCTGTGTGACCCTGGGCAAGTCACATAACCCCATTGCCTAGCAAAATAAATAAATAAATAAATGTTTATTTAAAAAATGAGTTGGTTGGATTAGTTGACTTCTAAGGTCCTTTCCAGTCATAAATCTATATGTCTAAGGAGACCAATTGATGGGGTTGAGATTTGGGCCCCCAAAGGAAAAACCCTCGACTTTCCCACATGGCCAAATCTCTGGCATTAGCCTGAGGCTATAATCCCATCAATTGGCCTTTCCTTGTGGCTACTACACCCACTCTCCCAATTCTGTTAACCCAGCCTGGCCTTCCTTTGTCTTACCTTGCTATGTATGGCCCCCGGCCATTTCCCACCCTTAATCCCAGCTAGGCTCCATTCTGCCTTGGCCACAAGGTCCAGGTCCCAGGAGTTCTGTTCACCCCAGCTTACTGGCCACTCCTAGGTCCCTCCCACAGGTTTTCTGTATGTAAGGTCCACCTTGTCTCCATTAAAGATGCTTAGATTCTTAGAATCTAGCCACTGCTTACTCATGTTCGCACTCCTTAAGAGGCTGCCCAATATGATGGATGTTCTAATAGACCTTGTCTTTGGTTGAAAGAAGGCTTGGGTCGAATTCTTTTGGGCAGGACCCACATATCACGATCTTGGGGTTCCAGGACCTCTGAACCCCTAAGCCGCATCACAATGAGTAACTACTGCTATAGTCAACAAACACTTATTAAGCTCTTACTGTGTACTATTGATCAAGGAAAAAGTGGAAAATAGAAAAACACAATGGAAAGAGTGCTGTACATTAAATCAGAGTTCAAACCTCCATCTGGCTTACATTATTTGTGTGGTCATGAGCAAGTCACTTGACCACTCTTCAAATAGATATGGGAAGTAAAGAAGAGGAAGGAGTCAGAGAGGACAACCAGGGTTTGAGCTGGGTGGCAGAGCGGATGGTATTGTCATGGATGGAAATAGGGAAGTTTAGAATCAAGCAGGTTTTTTGAGGGGAAAACCACGAGTTCTACTTCGGGCGTGCTGAATTTGGGATGAAGAGGGCACCGCCAGGAGGAGGTCATTGGTAGTGCAGGCAATTGACGAGGAGGGATTGGAGCTCTCTAGAGAGGATAGGGCCTCCATAAATATTGGTTGGGTCAATGTAGATTTGGGAGCACTGGGAAGAGCAGGGACAATAATCAGGGATGATAATCAAAGTTATGGGACTTCACGAGACCAAAGAGGATGAGCAGGTGGTAAGAGAAGAGAAGAAAGGAAAGAACAGAACTAACCCAACAGAACTCCTAGTAATCTAGGGGTCAGTAGGAAAAGGAGACATGGGAGGCAGCTAGGTGGCGCAGCGGATAGAGCACTGGCCCTGGATTCAGGAGGACCTGAGTTCAAATCCGGCCTCAGACACATAACACTTACTAACTGTGTGACCCTGGGCAAGTCACTTAACCCCCATTGCCCAACCAAAAAAAAAAAGAAGGAAAAGGAGACATGGAAGAAGAAAGGAGGGGCCATCAGAGAAATAGGAAGAGCCAGAAGAGAGCAGTCGCACAGAAACCAAGGGAGGAGTGGGTGGGCAACAGTGTAGAATGCTCCAAGATCAAAGAAGATGAGATGGGGATCGAGTGGTCCCTGGGGAGCTGAGAAAGGGCAGCTTCAGTAGAGTGGCACCAATTGAAGCCAGCTTGTAGCTGGTGGGGGTGTTGAGTTCTTATATCAGTGAGTCAGTCAATGAACATTTACCTCTAAAAGAGGGATCATAATAGCACTTACCTCACTGAGTTATTGTGAAGATCAGATGAGACACTACACACACACACACACACATGCTGCTTTGCAAACTTCAAAGTGCTATTATGAGTGTTAGCTATTAGGCAGCTAGGTAGTGCAGAGGGGAGATATATTGACTGTTGGGCTAGGAGTCAGAAAAACGAGTTAGGACCTGCTTCTGTTACCTCCTTAGCTGGGTGACCCTGGGGACCCCATCTGCAGAATGAGGATAAAAGCAGCACCTCCTCACAGGGTTGTTGCGAGGATTCAATAGGATAATATCTGTAAAGTGCTTGCAAACCTTAGCGTGCTACATCAATGCTAATTATTATTATTGAAGAGAGAGGGGGTAGTGAAGCAATTAGGCAGAGATCATGTAGAAGGTTGGGGTGCAAGGCAGAAGAGGGAGGAGTCCCCCTTCCCTCTAAGCTCCTTCATCACCTCTATCCCTCCCCCTACCCCAGTCTCCTTCCTCTCTTCTGCTCTCCAGTCTTTTGGATTCAGAACCCTGGGGCCTCCCACCCATTGGAGATCTCTGCCTCCCTCCCAGAAAGGGGCCGGATCTACAGAGGATCCCAGGCATTGCCACTCTTCTCATTCCAGAGGCGGGGCAGGGTTAGGCTGAGCAGGATAAAAGGCAAGGTGGGGGGAGGAGGTAGCTCAGTTGTCCAGGGCTAAGGGAGAGTAGAGGAGGAGGAGAACTTCTGGGAGCTCTGCTGGGCCAGGGGAAGATAGGGCCCCGAAAGGAGCTCAAGGCAGACCCTAGTCATGGCCCGACTCCTCCACTCAATGCTCGACTCCCCAGGAGGGGAATCAATCTCCCATCCTCCGATGGATGCCTCAGACGCAGGTGGGGCTGAAGGGGATCAGAGAGAAGAGGGAGGTTGATGGAGGTTGGAGTGTGTGAGGAATAAGAAGGGGGTAACCCCATGAAGAAGGGAGGAAGGCAGAGATAAAAAAGCTTTTGTGGATAAATTAAGGAGAGAGTCAGGGAACATAGAGTTGGGAGGAGGGATGGTGAGGAATTTTGGAGATTTAGGAAAGGATGGAGCGGCTGTTGAGTTCAGTGAGAAAGGGGGAATTGGTTGAAGAGAAGATGGGGAGAGATCAACAGGCTGAATAGAGAGGACGGACGGGAGATGGGGCTTGAAGGGGAGGGATGGGGAGACATTTGAAGAATGCACAGGAGGATGGCAGGGAGAGTGTGAGGTTGGAAATGAGGGTTGAGGTACTGGGACTGGGAGGGGATCAAAGGGGAAAGGTTAAGGGAGATTGGGTATTGAAAGACGGGGTGAGAGTTTGGGTGGCTGGAGAGGAACGATGGGGAGAAAGCTAGAGGGAAAATTGGGAGAACTTTAGGGGAGGCTTTTGACATTAAAAGGAAAGTTGGGGGAAGGGAAAAGAGAGAAAAGAAGGGACATGGACAAGAGGGAGGGGTGCTGGCCGGGGGCCAGTGTAGAGGTGAATGTCTACAGCAGTCCTGACCTTACCTGTAGGCCATTCCCTTTGCAGGTTGCGCCCCTGTGCCAAGGACCAGACGTCGGAAACGCACCACATTCAGCCGGGGGCAGCTGCTCGAGCTGGAGAGGGTGTTTGCAGCCCGGCCTTACCCAGATATTGGCACCCGAGAGCGGTTGGCACGGCTCACCCGTCTTCCTGAGGCCAAGATCCAGGTGAAACTGCCTGCCCTGCCCTTTCTTCCTGCCCTCCTCTGGTCTCCTTCAAAGAGCTGGGAAGCAGGACTCCCTTTCTCTGTGTCTGGGCCACCCTAACCTCAGACTCTGTTTTATGAGGTTTTTTTCTCTTTCTTTCTGGAAATGGAGTTAGAAGCTGGAATTGATTCTCCTTCCTCATTCCCAGGTTTGGTTTCAGAACCGCCGGGCCCGAAGAATCAAGAGCAGGAAGCCAGAAGGGTTGAGTGCCTGGACCAAAGACCCTAGGGGAACCCTTCCTCCGGCCAATAACCCTCTGCATCCCCAGGACCCTGAGAGCTGGGGACACTCCTCACCACATGACAGTGACCCCAACTCAGGCCAGCTGCCCTTCTGTCCCACTCCTGGCCTGGCCCCGGGGCACAGTGGTATGAGGGTCAAGGTATTGGGCCCTGGGGGGGTAGGTCCACCTGGGGCGGTGTCCAAGTCTCCAGGGCCACTCCACCGATGGGAACGTGGTGCCACCCAGACCTCTCTGGGAAGCCTCTCTGACCTTATCTATAATGCGGCCATCGTCACCAACTTGGATGACCCCTAATCTCGGACATGGAGATCTTCCCTCTTCTCATCCTAGGATGAACTCTTTTTTCCTTGACTCTGGAAACCCTCCACATCAGTTGCCAATTCCTGGCTCAGGCCACTTCCTTAGATAAGAGTTACTTGAGGGAGAAAAGTCTGACTTGGGTTTCCTTTCTCCTTTTCCGATCATTTCCAAGACCCAGTAAGGAGAGCTGGGCGGAGAATATATATGGGGAAGTCCAAGGGCCTGGAATCAGCTAAAGGCGCCTGCATGCGTAGGCCCAGGGCTAATCCCTTAAGGATGGAATGGTCTTTTGCAAACAGGCCAGGCCTATCCCTAGGAGGCCAAGACTTCTCAATGCACCGTCCTGGACCTGGGAGCATAGACGTCAGTGACACTGCGCTTCATCAGAATCACCCAGGGATCTAGCAGCCAACTAGTACAACCTAGGAATCCCCAGTATCACATACTACATATCACACACTATATCTCATGACTATTGTCCCCTGCAGCTGGATGACCATGGTTGAGAGATCCCTTTGGGACGGATTGGGTGAGTAGGTGGTCCTTTGTAATTCCCAATTTCCTCAACTCTCCAGCCAGGCTAACCCTTGCTGGTGACCCCCCATCCCCATCCAGTCACATTTCCTCTCTCTGAAGGCAGATGTCCACTTCCCTCTCACCCCCTCCCCAACATTACTTAATTAAAATCCAAATGTAAAGCAGAGAGAGCTGGGCAATTAGAATGCTCTCCCCATCTCTCTGCCTTCCAGCTGGTGGAGATAGCAGCTGGTCCATGGATGCTGTGGCCCAGTTCACAGAGGGTTAACCTTCCCTTCCCACATCCCCACCCCCTCTCCCCAATGGACAAATTAATCTGGACCATGGCACCTCTGTGACCAGAGGGAGAAATATCATTTTTCCTGCAGACGGAATATTATTAAAGTAATAACGAGAAATTCAGGGCTCTGAGCTTATCTGGATTTGATTTAGAACTGCTCTGACCCCGAGTTCCAAGGCCCACCTGCACCAGCCGGAGGATCCTGTACATAATGGGGTGTGGGAAAGGGAGGGCAGTGTGTTTCTGCCCATCCATCAGCTGTAATACCAACTAATCTCCCAAATAAAACCAAACCCCTCTACCTTAATCTGGAGCTGTTTTGTAAATGAGTGGCTGGGGGGTGGTGTGGTGGTGGAGATGGGGCCTCCTGGGAGTTCATCTCCATTGCCAAATCCCTTAATAGGACCAGGTTACAACACAGATCCCCTAATATCAGAAGGGACTTAGGAGGATGTTTAATCAGAGAGGCCAGGGCTCAGGTTGATGGACACTAAGAAAAAATAGGGGCTTCTTTTCCCATAATAACCTCCCCTATTCCCTGTGAGCCCCAGGTACACCCCACAGTGTGGGCACATAAAAACTGCCTTGGCTACCTTCAGCTTAAGCCAAAGGAAGTACATTCCTCTGATCTCTTTCCCATGGGGATCTTGGATTGGGATGGTGAAACATGGGCCAACTGGCTACCTAGCAAGAGTCCAGGAGAAGGAGGACTAGCCCTCATGATGTGACCTTCCTAAGTCAGGCCGACAGACCTCCCTTCTCTCCTTGATTTCCCCCCTTGGGATGAGGCACTCTTCCAGTGAAAATAAGAACCTCCCCCCCTCTCCAAGAGGTGGCAGATGGTGGGGACAAAACCAGGGAAGAGTTGTTTAGAGAAGCCTTGCTGGGGATGGGAGGCAAGAAGGATATATTCGGAAACGGAAGTCTGCAACAAAAGACATCATTAGATACCCAAAGGACAAGGTCCCACAGAACAGGAACAAAGGCTGGAGGACCTCAGAACACCCTGTGGCATCCTGTAGGACCCCAGGACAGCATGGGTGTTCAGATTAGCTAAATGCCCAAACATCTGTGGATGCAATCAAGTCTTCTGGGCATTTTTATTTAAATGTTTAAACTTTAATAGTTGTATAAATCCTATCGGCACATGACAAAACAAACTGAAAACAGCATTTAAGGACAGAAATTCTTTCTTCAAGCTCAACTCTGTGAGCAGCAGAACAGTTTAAGTGCCTTCCTCTTGAGGGGAGGCTTTTTGGGTGACAGGGTCTGAAAAAGAATTCTTTGAGAACTTTATGCAAATCCTCTATATACAGAAACACCCTTTGTATACACGTGCCTAAGTCTGTCTGTATATACACACATACCTTTTCTTATCCATTAAGCTACCACATAGGCTACATTAGATACAGTATACATAAAATCTGAAGATTTTCTCTTTGACACGTGTGCCTAAAAACCACAGTGCAATACAAAAATTTTGCAATCAAAACCAGAGCTTATGGGAAAATGAGGTTAGGAGGATAAAACTCAAAAACTTCACCGGTGACCCATTAAAAAGAGATGGGCACCTAATAAAGATGGTAACAGTTTTACACATATTAAATGGTTGAGAAATACATAAATAGTACACAATAAATAGCAGTGGTGCCTGCAGCCTCAGGCTGAGGCTCTGGGGGCCTGGGCTGGCAAACTCCAGTTGCTCCTAGGGGGAGGGTAGTTTCAGTGGATGCCTACTCTGGGGCTGGGGGTGGGTCTTGCCCACAGAGGAAGGTGGGGAAAAGGTAGATGCAGACCAGCCCTCATCAGCCCACAGCTCCCAATGCACCGTAAGATATAGGGCACTTCACCTTGAAAAAGACCTGAAGTTTGCTTGTGGAAGTGGGTGCTGGAACAGTGGACGCTCGAGTTATGTGAAGAGGCGCGGTTTTCTGTCAGATGAAATGGTGCATAAGCAAACACAAAATTTGTGTTATGCTCAAATTGTTCCCAAATATATCAATCCCAGTGGAATAAATTCGCATTTTTCAAAACAAGCATGATAGAAGAACTGACTCTATGTTCTTTTCAGACTAGAGAAGATTCACAGAAGCCATTTTCCCTGGACACAAGAGGAGCCAGAGGAGGGATTTATGTGGTTAACAATAAACATACAGGTTTTACCGCCCCTTTCTCCCCATTCTTGGAATCAGAGGACACAGTGCTTTGAAGGCAGGAAGCCTCAGACATTGAAGGGAGGGAAACATATATACAAACACACAAAGATGAAGGAGAGGAAGAGCTAGAAGAAATCTTGAGGTCAACATAAAGGCAGAAACTAAAATCGACAAAAGGCAATTATTTTCCAAGAGCCTGGCTAGAGGCTGGATGCGAAGGTTTTTCTGCTTCAGTATTCTCTGCTGTTCCTCTTTCAGTCCAAATGGGCACCACTTTGGGGTGGGCAGTTACCTCAGCCCTGTGATGTTCTGATGCAGGTGGCTGGGTTTGTATTAAGGGCGAAGACAGTGTCTGACTTGGGGACGTGGGCAGGGATGAGGCAGCAGCCCCAGCCCTCTTCCCTGGACCTTAATATAAGCCCACGTGCAGAGGAGTGTCTGCTGACACGGAGGGCCAAGGTATGGTGGAAGAAAAAAAGAGAGAGCAAAGCCCCCCACCCCAGGACTCCTGGAAACACTTGATTCGGGTGGGGGCAGAGCACTTGTTAAAGCTCTCCAAGTTCTCCTTCCATGGCCCGGACCATGATGTAGAGCTCAGCCAGACCCACCACGGAGGCAACAATCACTGCGGCCAGCACCCTCTGGGAGAGAGAAATGGTGGGATGAAAGATACATTCACCGGCTTTTGGCCCCTAGAAATCCTCCTTTTCTCTTTCCTTCCCCTAGCTCTATAGAAAAAAAGATCAGTCTGGTGCCTTCCCGTGTCTGAGCAGGACACACAAGAACAGAGGAGGAAGTTGAGTTTCTCTCGGGGTTACTGCTCACCCTTGTTTTATACATGCACATGCACACATTATTCACCTGAAGGCGTGGCTGTCACCCTTCAGATGTGTTCCCCACGCCCTCAGTCTGGCACACGGCTCCTCTAGCCCAGTGCCCCCTTACCGCTGCCATTTCTGAAAAGATGTACTGGCTTCCTACATAGGTGCAGGTAAAAGCTGCTGCCACAGTGACGATGAAGTTGAAGATGGAGATGACCACTGCCTTCACCGACCTCACTGCGAGCCAAAGGGAGATGGGACAGAAAGCTCAGTGGCATATCCTTGAGGACTCCTCTGCACTGCAGGACACGGGCGTGCGCACATGTGCAAGCATGCAACCCTCCCCCCCGCAACTAGCTCTCCCTCAGAAGGGATCTCAGACAACTCAGGGTGTGCTCAGGGGGCTCGGGAATGGAAGGTGTAATCCATCTCCTCCAATGGGAGAAGGGAGGGATTGTGATGGTGACCAGTTTCCTGCCCTATGCCTTTGCAGCGTCTCACCTTGCCGTCCAAAATCAGCTAGAGTCCCATCACGCCGTGCGGCCTGAGAAGAAGAAAAGGCAGATGGTAGGCCAAGGCATCTCAGGGACTTTTCATCTGTCAGTTAAGATCAGGACAGAACATCCTTCACAGTTTTCCTCATTGCCAACTTTTCCCAACTAACCTGACACTCAGAGGTAGGTTACAGATCTCCTATCATCAACAGTGAGAGAATCAGTTTGTAGACAAGAGCACCGCCTCCATCAGGGCACAGGGAAGTCCTATGTTACACAGCAGAGAACTCTGCCCCAGGTTTTCCCTCTAAAGGTTTAAATGAAAAGGATTTTTTTTTTCTGTTTGAATAAGCTGGGTGCTTTCTCTAAAGTATCAGTTGACTTGGGTTATACCGACTTGGTCACTGGGTAGCTAAGAGACCTGTTGGGCAAAGGAGAAAGTGAGATCTGGATGCTAATCCCAGCTCTGACACTAGCTGTGAAGGCACACTGTCTTTCTAGGCTTTAGCTTCCTCACCTACAAAATGGGAGTAATAATACTTGTAATAGCCATGTTAAAGAATTGTGAAGAAAATGCTTGGTAAACCTTCTACCAGAATGTAAAATCCTTGAAGGCAGGCACCATCTCTGTTTAAAAAAAAAAAATCTTTCCCTAGTGCCCAGCACACAGTAAATGTGTTATTCAACCTTAACCTTAATTTTTCTGAGCTTCAGTCTTCTGATCTGTAAAATGGGATATTCTCTGCTTATCTTACAGAGTTGGTATAAGGAACCAAAAAAGATAATGTGTGAAAAGCTGTTAAAAAATTAATTAAAAAAAATGTGTGGCATTATTTATTCTATAAATACAGAGCCCTCTGGTGGCTAGAACAGACCTCTGGGGCCAAAAAGAAATAGACCTCCCCTACGCCACATCCTTCTACAACGAAACCAGTGGGATCATCAATACACCCTTTACTGCCACAGTTCCACCCAGCCTTTGTCGGGTCTGAACCATCATCTTAATAGATTAATTTTTTAATCCATCCATGAATCTGTCCTGAGTTTGATGAAGGTAAGACTTAATACTGAAGTGGTTTTGTTTCCATTTCAGAGCCACGGGAACTCTTCTTTAAACAAAGTTTAATTCTGCCTTTTTCTCTCCCATCAGATTAGGAAATCTTTGAGGGAAGGGACTTTCACTTCCCGCAGAAGACCTCGGAGGCAGAAGCTAGTCGTTTCCTTCCTCTATCATCTTCTTCCTGGTAAAAAACAAGACTCTGCACACAGTCTGAGGTATGAACCGCCAGCTCTCACCTGGCAAGAAACATTCCTGGTGATGCGACTATACTCCTCATTGGCCAACTGCACTTTGATCCGTTCCAGTCGGGCCACCAGCTCAGGATTCTGAGGCAGAAGGACAAAATGGGAGGCGTGAACTACGACCTGAACCCCTCGCACCCCCCAAAGTCTCACTAGCTCTCATCACTGTGTTCTGGATGTAACTCCTTCGCTTGCTATGGCTCTCCGGGCCTAGTTTTTTCTGTTCGTAAAAAGGGGTCAATACTCTCTGGCTCTTTTCACCTCCTAAAGGCGTCACACAAGAGCCTAACTGGGCTAAGGTTCACCTCCCCAGTCACCTCTGTTACCTACCCTGGGGGGTCTCACAACCTCGGGGAGATAGATTTCACTGCCTTCCAGGAGCTCATGAAGGAAGACAGAGGAGCCTAGGAAAAGAAGATTTGCAGAGTGACTCACAACGGAAGGAGAGCAGAGCCTGACCCCTCCATTCTCTCTGCCTGGTGGGGGCCCCTCAGACCCTCTCTGAACATGATTTTTTAATGAGAAGTGCCCAAACCACTCCCACGGAGCCACCCCCAGCACGGCGTGGCCACGCTGAGCATCATGATTTACTTCTGATTAAATTAAATGACTAACGGGTGAAGATGACCGGGAAAGATCGGAAGTTAAAGCACGATCCCTCGAGTTACTTTCACGAGTGGGCACAAATAACCGCCAATAACTAATAATCCGTGAGTCGTTTAAATGTATCTTTTTTTTTAACCCTTATGTGGAAGAGGAGACTCGAGTCCAGGAAAGGAGCCTCCGGTGCCCGGACCCAGGACTCGTGCTGGGAGAGCTGAGCGACGTCAGGGCTCCCTGGGCACCAGAATCTGGGGCAGAAAAGGGGCTGCAGAGGAGGCGGGGCCAGAGCCTTGGGCCAGACCAGGACGAGGACCCTTGCTCAAAATCAGAACCGTGTCTTCAAATGCCCGAGATGAAACACACGTGACTCGCCCAGGGCCGCCCGGGCCACGATTCAAACGGGAGCTGCAATTCGAACGCCGGCCCTCGGCGTGTCGGGGCGGGGGCACGCGCTGGGCCCGGCTCGGGACTCTCACCCTGCTCCCGGAGGTGCTCGTGCAGCTCTCGGAGCAGGCGGAAGGGCACCACGGGCCGGGGGTCTTCGCCCTCGCCGGCCTTCTTGCTCCTCAGAACCGCCTCCAGCCGCGCCCGCAGCTCCCGGGGCAGGCGCGCCGCCTCCAGCTCCCCGCCGGGACGCAGGGCTCGTCGCAGCCGCCGCCCGGCGCGCACGGAGGACGCCATCTTGGGTCGGGCGGCGTCAGGTGACCGGAGGCGGAGCCGCCGAGAACTTCCGGTAGTCCTAGAGAGGCGGCGGCGCGCGGGGCCCTGTGGGCCGGGGGCGGGGCGTGGCTCGGCGAGGCAGCACGCAGGGCCCCGCGTCGGCGTCCGCATCTGTGACCGTGACCGAGTCCGCGCGTCCGCGGCGGCCCAGGCGCCGACATGGCGGGCTGCGTAGCCCGGCGGGCCGTGGCCGTGGCCGTGGGCGGCCGCTGCTGCTGCTGGTGGTCCCGGCCGCTGGCGGGGGCCCGGGCGCTGCGGCCACTCGCGACCTTTCCCCCCGCGCCCCCGGCCGCGGCCGCGGCGCGGAGACACCTCTCGTCCCGGTGAGGCGGGGGGCGGGGACCGGGCGGGGGGCCTCTTTCGGAGCCAGCCGAATGTAAGCTCCCTGAAGACAGGGCCTGTGACCCCTTGAGTGCGGGGGCTGGCTGGTTCTCGGCTTTCTGGCCCCAGCGCCGACCGTTCAGCCTGGGCTAGTAGAGTGTAAGCTCCTCGAGGGCAGGGACTCTTGTTGTTGTCTGTACACAGTAATAGACAAGTAGCGTGTAAGCTTCTTGGGGGCATCTTGTTTTGGGATTTGACTGGACAGCGCCTAGACCAGTGCCTGGACATATAGTAACAGGCAGGTAGAGTGTAAGCTTCTAGAGGGCAGGGACTCTTATTTTGTCTGTACATAGTAATAGAGAAGTAGAGTGTAAGCTTCTTGGGGGCAGGGACTCTTTTTTTTGGATTTGTCTGGATAGCTCTTAGACCAGTGCCTGGACCATATAATAACAGGCAGGTAGAGTGTAAGCTTCTAGAGGGCAGGGACTTTTGTTTTTGTCTTTATATCTCCAGTGCCT